>NC_046362.1:11141453-11270851 GCF_011125445.2 Fundulus heteroclitus
GTCGCATCTGATCAGTGCCTTTTTAAATGATTGGGTCCGTGTGACTCGACGCTTTAGTGGGTTTTGAAATCGTAAGTCGTCGTAACCTGGACGCATCTCGTCTGTGAATACTGGTGACCGATGTGTCACATGATGCCGGCAGTCACGTCGTTCCCTCCGTCCTCTTCGTCTGGATGCACGGGCTTCTCTGCTGCACTTCTTTTTGACACCGGCTGTTAATGCCGAGGCGCGTTTTAATATTCAACGGGCTGCTTCTAGATGAGCACAGGGTTCCTGCGGATCCTTAAAAAGTCTTAAAAGGCATTGAATTCTGTAATATAAAACTAAGGCCTTAATTGGCATTAAAATGTCTTAAATCAGTCTTTCTTAGGTCTTAAAATTGTTACCAGGTCATAAATAGGATTTTATTTTTGTAATCCTTACGAAACAGTCAAATAATTGATACAATTATATTTTTTTTAAATTTACCAAATGGCTCAATGTAACCATTATTGGTTCCGTCCCGATAGCGGAACCAATAAAAACTGTTGCGGCCGGACTATAGCTGTTAAAAAGAGTTGGCACTGATTTATAGTTTATTTTAGTAGGGAACAAAACAAAGTTTGTGAATTCAGTTCAGTAGTTGTTAAAAATACATCTGTAATTTGTGTTTTTCTTTTAGCTTTCTTCCTATATGGAATGTTTTTCAAAATCTTTAACATGTCTACTGAGCCAGAAAGTAATGGTTTATGTTAAAATAAACATTTGGGTGAAGTTGTCGCAACCAGGTTTATCTTGTTTGTCGTGAAGTTGGTCTTAACTTTTTATTTCAAGTGGCATTAAAAAGTCTTAAAAAGTCTTGAATTTAACTTGCCTTACGCTGTAGGAACCCTGGAGCATCTGTTGACGATAGCGTAAACATTTATTTATTTTATTTTTTTTAAGCCAAATAACAGAAAAGGGGTGCTGGTAAGTGTGAAGAGATCATTTGTCCGTAAGGGTTGCGGTCAGCGGAGCCGATACTGCTCACATAAGCGGGTCAGGGGGAGCTGGATCGGATGTTTCATCGCTGCACGAGTTTGAAACTACAGTTTGACACAGAAGTTTTAAAGATCTGATGAAATGGGTTTCAGAGCATCTCTAAACATGTCATATGTGCGGCATCAAAATGCAATGTTAGTCCTGTTTTTTTGTTTTTTTAGATGCCTTTCAACTCTAAAGTGGATCTTACAAATGCCCCCTAAAGCCTGAACATGTGGCCAAACCCTCCTTAAGAATGAAAGTTTGATTGTACCGTCATTGACACGAGTCATAAAAAAAAAAGTGACACTGCTTAAATATTTGGGTTGTTTTATGTTCCAGGTTGATTGGTTTTACAGTTAGACGATTTCCCTCACGGGCAGCTTACAGAAAGTAATAAAACCTGAACAATGAAGTCTGTTAGCTGAGTTGTAAATGCAAAGCTGTTGCCTGAACCAGGGGTCCTGTTGGGATGGCAGGAAGAGTCGTCGTTTCGGCTTAACTTCAGTCACCTTCACATCAGCGTTGCTTCCAAAGCGGCTGCCGTTTCTGATCTGGAATAACTCAAAGCGCTGGAAAGTGGTTTCCATGTGTTGAATCTCGCCGTCGTTTCAGTCCCTCCTGCTGACCACTTCCGTTTTTAAACGTTTTGCTGGTAGACGGCTTTTTCGTCGTGTCCTTTCTGACCAGTTTTATGTGTGAGGTTCGTCGCCCCCCGGCTGACGAACGCCCATTTCACCAAGACTGCTGCATCTCTTTGGGTTTTCTCCTGCTTTCGGCGCTTTAGCATCCAGATCACCTGCTGTTTCAGTGTTGCTCCAGTTGGTGCGGTCTTTTCTTTTCTTTTCTAAAAGTTAAAGAAATAGTGTAAAGTTTTGAACCCGTTTTCTCCCTCAGTCAAACCCATAATGTGTCTGTTTGCCCCAGGAGACGCTGTCCCATGTCTGAGGCCGCCTTAAACGTACAAAAATGGACTTTTGATCTTGTTTGTTGTTGACAGGCCTCACGCCGTCTTCACATCGCGTCCAGTTAGATAAGACAAAAGCTTTAGGATGCCACTGCTTTCTGGAGCAGAGGGTATATTAATCTTACATTTTAGGGGGACACACAAACCTTCAGATGTAACCCGCGCTGAATCAGGAACTCTTAGACCCAACCAGATGGTGACTGAGATTTGCTCCGCTACAGTTTAGCCGTGTCCAGATGCAGTTCTCCCATGCTCTTTCTTTCTCGTCCCTCCCCTACAGCCGCCTGCTCTGTGACCAGCTCCGGTACAACTCAACCTCGCTGTGCAATAGGATGTCCCACAGCCCAGAGATGAAGGACGACCCCATGGAGTGCCCTCTGTGCATGGAGCCGCTGGAGATTGATGACGTCAATTTCTTCCCCTGCACTTGTGGCTACCAGATCTGCCGCTTCTGCTGGCACCGCATCCGCACAGACGAGAACGGCCTCTGCCCCGCCTGCAGAAAGGTGCCTGGACAGATTTGGCGCGATACGAGATCCTTCCTCTGCGCGGATGATTGTGTCGAGCTCAAGACGCTTCTTGATGCTAGACGTTTTTTTTTGGGGGGTTTTTTTACGCTACCCATGCAGCACTGTCTGACTTCTGTTTCTGTGCCTCGCGTAGCCGTACCCGGAGGACCCCGCTGTGTACAAGCCCCTGTCACAGGAGGAAATCCAGAGGATAAAGAACGAAAAGAAGCAGAAACAGAACGAGAAAAAGCAGAAGGTGACAGAAAATCGCAAGCACCTGGCGAGCGTCAGAGTGGTCCAGAGGAACCTGGTGTTTGTAGTGGGGCTGTCGCAGCGGCTCGCCGATCCCGAAGTGAGTACAGCGTCGCGGGTTACAATCGCAGGGAATATGCCAGACCTTAATAATGGGTTGGGAATTGTAGCCTTTTGGCCGGTAGTGAAGAAAACGTGCACTGTAATAAACAAAAAGGGCTGCGACGGAGAAATAGTCCTACCTATCGGTGCAACGTTCAGGATTTTTCTGGGAATGCCAATTTCCTGTTGCTTCAGGTTTCTTGTTTCTCAGGGACCATAAAACTAATGACTCGCATAAATTTAAAATCCAACAGAAATGAAAGGGATCGTAAGATTTGGCCAATTATGCATCGAGTCTCAAACTGTGATCTAATTTTGATTCAAATGAAGAAGTGCATCAAAATAGATTCTGCCGCTCGATGCGTTTAAAGACCGAAAAGGGGTGGGAGTCCTTCGTTTTGATGCCTTTTAACGAAAAGGGGAACAGTCTGGTTTATTTTCTGCGATTTGAGCGGCGCATCTCTGCTGAATATTCTCTGGAAATATTATCATGTTAGGGTTGAGATCTAAGTGCGAGCGCCACACATTCTGTTTTATTTTCCTCACAGGTCCTAAAACGACCGGAGTATTTTGGGAGATTTGGGAAGATCCATAAAGTAGTCATCAACAACAGCACATCGTACGCAGGGTCACAGGTCAGTGGGCGGATGTTTCTGATGAATATGTCTCTGAATAACATTTTTTGATCGTTTGGAAACAGACCTGCGGCTTGTGTGATAAGTTGGTAGTGGAACAGGAGTTTCCACCGAAACCCATGAGGAAGACACGAACGTAAAAAAAAAAAAAAGCCGCGAACGCTCTGTTTGATTTCTGTGTTTACTTACACTTTGTTTGCCGTTCAGGGGCCGAGTGCCAGCGCTTATGTCACTTACATCCGTTCCGAAGACGCTTTGAGGGCAATACAGTGTGTGAACAATGTGGTCGTCGACGGCAGAACGCTCAAGGTAAGACGGTCGGGCTCTGTCGCGCTCGCTATGTTTGAAAACGGTGCCTTAATTAGGCAAAATCACAATTATCATACCTGTGTTCTTCCACTTACAGGCTTCTTTAGGCACAACAAAGTACTGCAGTTACTTCCTCAAAAGTATGCAATGTCCCAAACCTGATTGTATGTATCTACATGAGTTGGGGGATGAAGCAGCTAGCTTTACTAAAGAGGAGATGCAGGTAAAGTTTTCCTCCATGAAATAAAATAGAAATGTTTATATATATGTTTGTTGTATTCGTCTGTTTGATTGTGAATTTGTTGTAAAGGCGGGGAAACATCAAGAGTATGAGCAGAAACTCCTCCAAGACCTTTACAAAATAAATCCTGGTTTTCTACAACCTCCGGCCTGTGGAACAGAAAAGTCAAAGAGTAAAGCCAACTCCACGCAGAGGTTAGTCCTGTGTTTTTTCTGTCTCTCTTTATCTGCTGCCGTCTCCCAGCGCGGTGCTCGGTGGCTTCATTTTCTCCTGCTTTGCGACAGAACTAACAGTAGCAACGGTAAAGACGGCTGGCCGACGCTGTCGGGGCACAACAAGCTGGCCAACGGACTTTCAGAAGACCGCAAGTCCCCTCCGCTGTTAGACTATCTAGACCAAGAAGCTAGTAATTCAGATGGGCTAGAAACAGAGCTGGGTCCCGGCCAGCGCCCCACCTTATCCCCCTTCTCCTCCAACTGTGACAGTAATAGGTAATGTAGACGCCTCACGCCGCCGCCCGTCTCTTCTACAGACACTGTATTAATGTTTTGTTTTTCTGTTTCCACGCGCTCCGTCAGCAGTCCCAACGACAAACCTCCAGAATCAATCGCCATGGTGAACGGAGAGACTTTACAACAGGTGAAACGAGGGGCCTGGTTCCCTTTGGTAGACCCGGCCGAGTCGGGTCTTCGGTAAGCTGACTCCTCCTTTCTCTCATCCTGCAGATGCCCACTAGCGACTCGCCATCCCCTCCGCCGGGGCTAACGAAGCCCATCCTGGTGGTGCCCATCAGCATGTCGGACCTCTCGGCCCGTTCGCCCTTCGAGGGCGCTGCGGCAGAGTCGCAGTCGCTCTTTTCAGACAACAGTAACTTCAGACATCCAAACCCCCTCCCCGCCGGCCTGCCCCCCTTCCCCAGCTCCCCCCGCGGCAGCTCTGACTGGCCCATGACACCGGAACCACAGATACTCTTCACATCAGGTATTTACGCCGTTTTTTGGGGGGGGGTGGGGCGGCTTCAATGTCTCGGATTCCCACTATGCAGTGCCTTGCAAAACAATAATTGTCATTGAATGCTTTGTCATGTCGCGAAACCACACATCCCGGTATGGGGACGTTCTGATTGGTAGCAAAGCGACGGGCCTGGGTAGGAAGGCTTTAGTTAGAGAAGCAGGCGGGAGGCGCATGGTTGCAGAGGTCCACAGCTCAGGTAGGAGGGTCCGGCAACAGGTACGGCTGCTGGTCGAGGAGAAGAGAGACGTCTCCTCTCCCTGATCACCCCCCCCCCACGCTGAAACCTGTCGGTGGCAGCGTCATGCTGCGGGACGGAGCTGAACAGAGGACCGTTCTGGAGGGAAACCTGTGAGAAGCCGAGGCAGAGGTTCACTTTCCAGTAGGACGATGACTCTAAAACCAGAAGGTGTGAATGTTGGGGTTATTTAACTCTCACCGTACTCCAGACAGTTTTTTTTATTAGTTTATTTGTCAGGGACAATGCAGCGCACATTATTACATTCATAATTGTAATAGGCAGAGCCATAACAAAATGTGTAGATGTGTTGCATGAAAGGTTTCTAGCCTATAGGCTAATTTGCAACCCCAGTCCCCAGTCAGGCCTTTATAAAATACATTTTCCTAAAACGTAGCTCACATTGCACAATCATATATAAAATACATTATAAAAGACAACCATTAACATTTCACACAATCCTAACAACATTACACAAAACAACACCTCACATCCAACATAATCATAATGACTCAATGTTCACATATTTGATTTTCTTTCAGCCAATGTTTCACCTTTCTATTAAATGTTTTCAGGTCAGTTTCTATTTTTATATTTTTATTTCCGTTGGTAAATCATTCCAAAAACGGATCCCTATCACTGAGAAACTTGACTGTCCAAAAGTGGTTTCGCGCTCCTCTGCTATACAGTTGCCACCCGCTGCTCTCCTAGTGTTAACTCTCCGTGTATTTATTTTTGTCACAAAAGGACAGAGTACGGCTGCAGCTATATTGTTTGTGCATTTAAAAATCATCTTAAGAAAAGAAAACTTAATAAAACTATCAAAATCTAAAAGCTTATATTTCTGTACAATCAAACAGTAATGCCACCTAGTTGGTTTCGGATCCATAATTTTCAATGCTTGTTTGTATAGTGATAAAATAGGTTTAACTGTTGTCTGGGAGGCTTGGGCCCCATACAGTAACACAATAAGATAAATGAGAAAGTATCATGGCATGCATTTTAATGCAGAATCGGTGACAGCACAGTAGATGCTAACAGATGCCTGTCTGAAGTTGAGCTATTTGATGAGAGGAATGAGCAGATATTTCACTGTGAATTTAAAAAAAAGAAGTTAGAAACACATCTGCTTCACGATTCATGCACCAGGACTCGTCCCGCTACACGGCAGGTACTAGGGCTGGGTATCATCTAGGATGAGCCGATACGATACGATTCTCGATACATAGCTCAGCTTGATTTGATTTGACTCCAGTATCGATATTTATTACTTTCAAATTAATGCTCAGTCATTCAATCAACAAAACAGCCAAATATGTTTATGTTCAATTTATTGAACAATGCATTCAATATTCAATGTTCAATGCATTTAAAGTATCACAGAAACCCAAAATGTGCCCAAACGTCTGATTTTAGGGACAAAGGCGCTTCTAAAATCCATTCCGCCGTTCCGCAAATTCACTTGCACTTCCTCGCTGTGAACAGTAATGGAGCGATGTAATAACGCCCCCTAGAGGTTGGGAGGTATATTGATATTGAAAGCCAGAATATCGATATTAAATCGTTTTTAAAAGCATCGATATTAATCTTTGTATCGATTTTTATGCACAGTCCTAGCAGGTACAGTAAAGTTTGTGGTTGTGACGTGGCAAAAATTTAGAGTTTTGAATGCTTTTGCAAAACACTGTATAGTCTTGCTGCTGCTTTATTGTGCATCTTTGTCTTCCTAGCACAGTTGCGGCTGGACTGTCACAGGAGGTGCAGTAAATAAACAAAAGAGCACTCGTTGAGATGTAAACACGGCTTGCTGATTCAAACCGACGTCTTTATTAATCAAACTAACTGGCCTCTTCTCTTTTTTTTTTTTTTTGAAAGACACAATACCGGTCTCCTCCTCGACGGACTGGCAAGCGGCCTTCGGTTTCGGCTCGTCCAGCAAACAGCAGGACGACGATCTGGGCTTCGACCCCTTCGACGTCACCCGCAAGGCTTTAGCCGACCTGATAGAGAAGGAGCTGTCGGTGCAGGACCAGAGCCCCTCGTCCCCCGGGCCGCTCCCGCAGGGCGGCGGCCACGCCTCCGGCCCGCCGTCCTCCAACTCCAGCGCGTCCCACCACTTCCCCAGCGGCCTGCCGCGCGTCCACCCGCTCCACCACAGAGCCATCTACAGCTCCTTCAGCTTCCCCGGCGGTCACAACAGCCAGGCCGGTCAGCAGCAGCAGCAGCAGCAGCCTCCGGCCGGCAGACACCCGTGGATGGGCATCGCCACGCGAAACCCCCTCGCACACTTGAACCACTCAGCCAGCGCTGCCTCCCACAGTAACATCCTGGACCTGAATCTGCCCCCTCAGCACAACACGGGGCTGGGAGGGATCCCCATCTCAGGTACCGGGCAGCTGGGTCACGTTAACGCGCTTTAAACAGACACTTAATATCACACTTCTGCTCAGCGTTAAGATGGCTGTTTTGATTAGCGTCTATTGATTTATTTCCTCGTGGGCAGATTGCGGCGTTCTGGATTTAATCGGCGAGGAACTGATCCCCCCTCTCTGTGTGTGTCTCTGTCCCCTCCTGCAGAAAACAGCAGCTCTATAGACGGCTTAAATGTGAAAGAGTGGCAGGACGGACTGAGGGCTCTCCTGCCCAATATCAATATCAACTTCGGTGGCCTCCCAAACTCCTCCTCCTCTTCCTCCTCCTCATCCTCCAACAGCGTTAACCACATCGGCGGGCCGACGGGGCCGGCGGGCATTTCACACAGCCTGAGCTGGGACGGCACAGCCAGTTGGATGGACCCTGCCATCATCACAGGTCAGCCCTGCCGGACTCATCTCCTGCTCTGATCTTTGCAAACCTCGTTTAGTTTAATTTTTATTCACCCCATTCACTGTTTGTCTGACTGAAACCAGTTATTTAAACCCTTTTTTTTTCTTTTTTTTCCTTGCTGCCTGACGTAGGGCTGGACGATATAGGAAAAAAAGCATATCGATAAACTAGAAAGCACATTGATTGATATCGATGATTATCAAAATAAATTCTAAATAGACATTTTAAGTGCAGCCCTGACCATTTTATGCGGTTGGTTAATGACTATTTTTAAATAAATGGATTAAAACACAACCCTTTATTCAGCCGTTATACAAAAAATAAGTGTTTAAAAAAACAAACACGTGCTCTCTGAACTCTCTGAAGGCTGATGGAGCTTTCATGGGTTTGTGATTGGTTGAGAGGATGCAATGACTGTAGTATTAACCTACATGATAGAATGCACTGTTCTTTTATTTAACTTTTTATTGACCCCTGTTATTTATAATGAACCATACGTCTATCGATGGATATATATCGTTATTCAATTATCGTCCAGCCCTAGTCTCACGTTAAATCACTACTTTCCCTGTTTTTGGGTCGGTTGGGATTCCCAACGTTATTTATCTTTGCAAAAATAGCAGAATAATTACAAAGAGAAACCTTTTAAAACAGTTTAAAATTAGTTGGGGTTTTTTTAAGGTAGAAGTTGACACTGAAACTAATATTACTGCTCCTGAGATCAATTTGGCTGAGGCCGGGTGATGATGATCGTTTCTGATTGTTTAATTTACAGCAGTTCATTAGACGGATTTTAAAGCGCCCTAAACGCGTCGCTCTCTCATCAAAGGACGTGGATATCAGAAAGGAAGCGAACCAATTTCCTGATGTAGGCGCCTCCGTTCAAACCGTTCTGTACAGACACAAACGGCCCGGACTGTCCCGCCGCCACGCCGTTCAGGAAGGAGTCGGGTTCTGTCCCAGCGATGAGCGCGTTCTCATCTTTTTATCTCTTTCTGCGCGAAAGCAAAAGACCTTGTGAAGATGCTGACGGAAGCTGGTAGGAGCGTGTCGTCGGCTGCTGAGAAGCAAGTATTGTACCAGTAGGGGCTGAAAAAGCACTCTGACTAAGGGGGAAAATACAAGGTAGCAAAAAGATGGATTTACAGTTTGCACTTTAGGAGACCTGTGCTGTGGTCTGGCTAAGCTGCTTTTGGAGGAAAAGAGGGAAGCCTTGGAGCACCGTCCAGACGGAGAAATACGAGGGTGGTGTGTGGGTGTTTTGCTGCAGGAGGGACTGCTTTACCTCAGAAAACAGACGCCGTCATGAAGACACGTTCACTTTAAATACTGAAGCAAGACCTTCAGACATCAGCCTGCAAGTGGAAACCTGTGCTCAAACTTCTGAGTAATAACAAAGTTGTAAAAAAAAAACGACGTCGCTCCTTTTTCTTGTATTCCCCGAATGGAAGAATTGTTTGTAGTCCTGAATGAACCAAAACAGGAAAAGCTTAGTTGGATTTAATGTCAGTGTGGGGAAATAACGCTAAATTTCTGGTTTCAACTTCGTCGTCTCGGTCCGTGGAGCCGTGTGAAAACGTCGACAGTGAGTCGACAAGCCGATTTTAAATCCAAGGTCATTTATGTGATTGAATGGCGTTCTGTTGGCGCGCAGCAGATTTTAACGGGATCCACCGACAACGATCTGACGCTGGCTCCTCCTTTCTTCTGCGCGGTCACTGCCGGTGATCAAACGTTCAAGAGAGCGCTCTGATTGGCCGTGTGTCGGTGACGAGAAGCTCCATATGAGATGAAGGGTCAGTGACATATTTTAGGAAAACTGAAGATCCCTCCTTTGTCTTTTGAAGGAATCTGGAATATGTGTGTGACATGTAATCAGTCCAGGTTCGATGAGTCCGTACGTTCGTCTCACTCTTAGGTGCAGCAAATGTTTTTTCTGGAGGGAATCAGTGCAAAGATCTCTGGTTCAGTGTAATCGCATCATTTCCCGTGTAATCGTTCAGGCATTTTAGATTTGAATCAGAGGTTTAAATGGAGTCCAGACTCTTGCACCAATTAACCAGCCGTTTGATTCTGCCGGGTAACTTTAAACGCATACATGTACCGTCTAACCACAAGACGTCGCCGATGGGGCCGTAGATCGTGTTCCAGTCTGTTTGAAGCTTGTGCTAGCGTCTGTCTCACGCTCTCTTGTCTCCACCTCAGGCATCCCGGCCACGGCGGGCAGCAGTTTAGACTGCCTGCAGGACGACAACCCGCCACACTGGCTCAAGTCGCTGCAGGCGCTAACAGAGATGGACGGTCCTGCCAGCTCAGCGGTGCCCACCCCCCAGCCCCTCCACAGCGGCCTCCTCGACGGCCACCTCCCCCTCCACCACAGAGCTCCCAGCGGCTGGGCTCCCTACATGCCCCCTCCCACAGCCAACCCCACCGGTCAGTTCCACTCCCCCCCGCCAGGCTTCCAGACCGCCTTCAGACCCCCAGGACAGCCCGCCACAGAGCTACTACAGAGTGCCGCCGTGGATCGCCACTGAATACAGACTGTAACAGACCCACCCCCCCACCCCCCCTCTTCCCTTATACCCACTCATCCTGTACCCTGCCCTCTTTTTTCCTAACGCAATACACACCAATCTGCAGAGTATGAAAAATTAACAAAATAACAAACTTGCTTTCTTTTTATTTTCCTTCTTCCTCCTTCCTTTGTCTACTCAGAAGGCCTTTTTTTTTTTTCTTTTTCTTTTTCTATATAATTTGTGGCACACGATTATCAGTGCACCCTTCGTCTGCCGCCATCACCACTCCTTAGACCTAGTTGGGGGCGTAACTTGGGAGTCGTCGTGTAGCTTTACTGTCAGCAGAGAGCACCAGAATCCGTCTAGCATCAAGTGCCCAGCGGTGACACAAGCTAACGCCACAAGCTGGCAGAGAAACACATTAGCAGAAGTGAGGTCGTTTATAAATAAATAAATAAAAAATAACATCATTAAGCATGATAACCTTTGTGTTTTTGGATAGCTGAAGTCATGATTCGGTTTTGTTTTTTTTGTTTTCCTGGTTTACTTTTTAAGGAATAGAGAAAGCTGTGATTCTGCTCTTTGAAGCTTCACCCCAAAGACGCTCGTTCTCCCGATTCGGAGCAGCAGACTGTGAAACGGTTAAACCTGACAGCCGGGGGGGGGGGGTGGAGGACACGGGACACGAGAGGGGTCGGCATTCAGCAAACTTATTAAAACGCAACTTGAGGAGAGCGGAAGGCGAATGAGACTGGGGTGGATGCGCGGGAGTTTAGGGCACAGGCTATGCATGGGCTCCCTGTTGGGTACGGACACAAACGGCCCCGCCTAGGAGGCCACTTGGCTCATACTCTCTTTAGCAAGGGGCTCCCATGGGCCCCCCATCCTGCTGGAGGGATAGTTTTGCTGAACCTCTGTATCAGAGGATAGAGCAGCGACCTTACCGCAGGGAGCCGGGGCTGTGGGAAATCATGGCACACATCCTGAGCACTAGGGTTAGACTCTTACTCACAGTGCCACTGTGTGGTACCTACCATAGCTAGCCCTAACACCAACAGCCGCCAGATAGATGAAGATGATGGGGGGGGGGCAGTGACCAGACGGAAGAGGAAACGTCAAAGAAGAAATCCAAGCGAGGGGTAGCAAAGAGGTTAGCGGGTCCCATTGTTCGATCCACGAGGGCTTTAAACGAGGCCTTAAAATAGAAGCGGGAGAGAATGGAGCTTTGAGTGTGTGGAGAAGGGAGTGTTGCCGACTGCTGAGAGTCATGCCAGAGCGTATGTGGACCTCAGCAGCTGTATGCAAGTGTGCGTCACGCGAGACAAGGGGCTGCAAGAACGTACCGAGTACTGTAGTAATAAATCAAGGAGCCCTCCGCCTTTTAGAAATGAGATCAACCTCTCCGGCCGCCGCCTTTTTCCCTTTTTAAAGTCTTAATTCTGATTCGTGTTCGCTCTGTCTTTTCTCCCCCCCCCCCTCACCCCCCCCTGCCCTGCCCTCCCCTCCCTTCCCACCTCCCACCATCTCTCCCTCGCTATTCCCTATTTAACAGTATTCACAAAGATGAACAAATTCATCCAGGAGAAATCAACAGAGTCATCATCGTTCAGTGGGTTTTAACATGATGTTTGCGAGGAGGAAAAAAAAATAAAACAACAACTTTGAGGCGCTTAACGGAAATGAACTGTCCTCTGCAGGTCTGGAAAAATAAAACTTAAATAAAACTGAAAACTCAGAGCTTGTTGATTCCCTGACTGATGTTCTTTTTTTTTTTTTTTTGTCGCCACCAGACGTGTTAAAGTCCTCCCCACCGTGCAGAAAGTTTAGATCTGCCCTGTGTTTACCTCTGCTTTCCACTAGGGGGCAGATTTTTTTGCTCCTACTTCCCTTGGAGCACACAAGGTGACACTGAATGACTTTAATAATACAGTTTGTCGGCGGGCGCGTTTCTCTCTGCCGTGTAGCTGCTCCTCTGAAAGCATCTCAGAATGAGCCACAGTTACTTTGGCTGTTCAGTCAGGTTGGCTTCATCGTAGAAGGCAGAGCATGTCCTGTACTTTGGTGTGCAGCTCTGCCATCTCCCCGGTGAATGCAGCGTATGGACCCCTGCATCAGATGGGTTTGAGCTATGAATCCCATCCTAGTTTCTGAACAGGGCGTCGCTGCTCGTGTAGGTTTCAACCAATCCCAGGTAAACGTGGGTAAAAACCCCTGCGTTTAATGTTGAGATCATATCATTTCACTAAAAATACAAAGGTGTTTTGAGTGAGGAAAAAATGTTTTTAAGCAAAATCACTGATACCCTTAAATAGCCTTTTTCCCAATGAGAAGGTTTTTATTTATGAGAGGGATCTTGGATCTTATCCTTTTCTTGCACAATGTCTCTAGACAGCTTGTGTCCTCTCTTTTCTTTTCAAGTCACCTCACAGGTTTTCTATATGACTTAGGTTTTAAGCCTAAAAAGAAGGTTGATCCCCCCCACTCCAGCTAATATAGCCTACCCTTTCTGTCTATTTGATCATATGTCTGGCGAATGTTTTTTTTATAAATGGTGTTCTTTACCGCTGGCAAATATAAACGGTTTGTGCGCTGGATGCGTGGGGTCTGCAGAGATGGCACTCTTGGCTTCTAAATATTCTGGATGGAGGGAAGGTCAGCCCAGGCAAGGCAAGGCAAATTTATTTGTATAGCACAATTCAGTACAAAGACAATGCAAAGTGCTTTACATGATTAAAATATAGCAAAATAAAAGCAAGTAGGAATAAAATGTAGATAGAAAATAGAATAAAAGCAAGTAGGGATAGAATGTAGAAACAAAGAAGAACATTACAAGCAGTAGAACAGTTTAACTAGAACAGTCAAAGGCAATGTTAAACAAATGTGTTTTTAATCTCGATTTAAAGGAACTCAGGCTTTCAGCACTTTTACAGTTTTCTGGAAGTTTGTTCCAGATAAGTGGAGCATAGTAACTAAACGCTGCTTCTCCATGTTTAGTTCTGGTTCTAGGTATGCAGAGCAGGCTGGAGTCAGAAGACCTGAGTGGTCTGGATGATTGATACACTGATAACAAGTCTGTGATGTATTTTGGTGCTAAGCCATTTAGGGATTTATAGACTAACAGAAGTATTTTAAAGTCTATTCTCTGAGATACAGGGAGCCAGTGGAAGGACTTTAGAACTGGGGTGATGTGCTCTACTTTCTTAGTCTTAGTGAGGACGCGGGCAGCAGCGTTCTGGATCAGCTGCAGCTGTCTGATCCACTTTTTAGGCAGACCTGTGAAAACACAGTTGCAGTAATCAATTCTACTAAATATAAACGCATGGATTAGTTTTTCCAGATCCTGACGACCCTCTCTGTAGACCTAAGTCTTTGCTTTGGTTTGGACCTGTCCTGTTTTGTAGAGGAGCCAAACGTTATAGTGATGGGAAAAGGACAAAGAAATGGCAGAGTGGAAGATATAAAGGTTGTCCTTGTTGAGTTGCTACAGGAAGTACGCAGTCTGCTGGCCGTTCCTCTGAAAAGTGTCTGTGTGAGGACCGTCTTGGGTCCCAAGAAAGGGTGTTTCCTAGGAACCGGAAGTGATTCACAGTAGACGTTAAGGATGGCGAGGAGGTTTCTCCATCTTCACTGTCTCGGGCAGGTTAAGCTCCAGGTGTTTCTCGCAGCACCAGTCGTTGTCCTGGATCAGACCAATAACTAGTGCCATCTGCAAACTTCTGGAGTTTCATAGGCAGGTCCCCTGAGGTGCAGTCGGTCGTATGCAGAGAGAAGAGCGGGGAGAGAGCACCTCCCTGAGGGTCGTCAATGCGGTTGGGTCTTTAACGGGAGAAGATGCTCCCCAGTGTCTGCTTCTGCTGGTCAGTCAGAAAGCTGGTGATCTAACACTGTGAGCTTCTGGTGGAGGATGTCTGGGCTGACGTTCACAAACAGGATCCTGGCATACGTTCCAAGGTGGCACAGGGTAAATTATAGTCCCCAAATCGACTGCATCATATGCTGACCTGTTTTCCAGCCAAGCCAACAGCAGTGGGTCCTGTGATCTCCTTCTGATGCTTCAACACCAGTCATTCAAAGGACTTCATGACCACAGATGACAGGCCTGTAGTGGTTTGACCCCGTGGTGGTGCGTTTCTTGGGGACTGGGATGATGGTGCCGCGTTTAAAGCACGGGGAGACCCTCCTATAGCTCCAGAGACTCGATGAAGATCCGAGTGAAGATGGGCCCAGTTGGTCAATGCAGGTTAGGCATGAGGGGGAGTCATTGTAAGGTCCTGGAGCTTTATTGGTCTTCTGATGCTGATACATGTTGACATCTTCCTCATTGATTTTAAATCCAGATAGGGGGGAGCTTTTGTGTCATAAAGCCATGTAGACTAACAGGGTTGTCGTAGACTTGGGAAGAGCAACTGGCACACAGGCAGCTTCATAGACCGGTTAGCACAGGGTACGTTTCAGCAAGTCCATCCTTTGTTCCTCTCCAAAGCCACCTTGAGTGTTTAGTAAAAAGACCAATCTTAGTCTCTCCAACCAAGTAGACTTCAACAAACCACACTTCCAAGTTTTATCAATCACATGTAAATCGTCACTAGTTCTCCCACTGGGAGATTTTGAGTCTTATTCTGTGGTTCCAGCACTTTTTCCTCCGGCCGTAGTTGTGGGCACGTTTAGGCAAGTCGCCATTGTTATGCAGCTTGTCTGCTTCCTAAAGGTGAACTTGAATGGCACATTCTCTTGTCTGTCTCAGTTTGAGGAGTGGCTAAGAGAAAGGGGTGTGTACATCACAAAGGAGAGGAAGGTTAACTTAAGTCCTACACTGATCAACCTAAAAAGTAGCCACCAATCCTGAATATCAGGACAGAAGTCAGTCTTTTTATGTTGAAATTGCAGTTTACACTAAGATTAATCCAAATTAGATCTGAAAAATATGTTGGGAAAACAATGTTATGATAAATCATTGTTTTAAAGTGTAATAATACCAACAACCTTGTATAGATTTAAACCGACGTGACAGAAGCTGAATACAGTGTATTCCTTAATACAGGAATTTTAGCAATTTTAACAGATTATGTTCATTTTCAGCATTTGCCAGAAACGGCTTTTGCACTCGTCAGAACCACAGAACAAAGGAGCGGACAACTTTGCGGTTTTAATGTCGTTTTAATCAGGTTGTATAATGTCACAAATAAACTCTAACATACATTTATCAGTCAGAAGTGACATAAGCATTAAGACTTTGAGGAGAACAACTACCAAGATGGTCTGGCTATGGTGGAGATCTAAAATCCGTGGCAAAATGAAGGTAGGGCTCAGTGTGGGTGAATGAGGGACCACGATAGTGAGACAACTATATTTGTAGATCCAACATGGTCTCTGTGTAATAACATTTGCATCATAAGAGAAAACCAGCACTGTTTTTTCTGGGTGGTATTATTAACTCAAAAAAATAAGTAAATAACAGGTAATTTGTCAGCTGCCTGTCCAGCAAATAGAAAATGTATTGCATTCTGTAAGAAACTATAACCATTAATTCAAGTTCATACCTTATAATTTATGGCTCTAATGGAAAGGCTTTTATTATTACTATCCAGAATCTGTCTTCTCTAGATCAAAGTTTAAAATGGTGTGAACACATCAACACTGAATTCAAACTCAACCCTTTATTCAATCAACTTTTTACCAAATCTGCAAGGTTTTTGCAAATTGTTAAAAAAGACAAAAAGAACACGTGCTCCCTGAACTTTTTTGAAGGGGGCGGAGCTTGGTGACGGAGCGTTCCTGGGTCTACGTTTCTGATTGGTTGGGAGGAAGCAACGACTGTAATATTAACCTATGATAGACTAGAATGCTCTTTTTAACTTTTTATTGCACCTTTTTTCTTTCTGCAGCACGTCTGTCTGTCTCTCTATCTATCTATCTATCTATCTATCTATCTATCTATCTATCTATCTATCTATCTATCTCTCTCTCTCTCTCTATGATAGACTAGAATGCTCTTTTTAACTTTTTATTGCACCTTTTTTCTTTCTGCAGCACGTCTGTCTGTCTCTCTCTCTCTCTCTCTCTCTCTCTCTCTCTCTCTCTCTCTCTCTATATATATATATATATATATATATATATATATATATATATATATATATATATATATATATATATATTATTGAATTATCGTCTGGCCCTCATCTGGCACAGAACAAAACTTTCGCCCATGCAGGGCACCATTTCTGTAAGACCCACCAAGGACCGGCTCTCTGAAAAGGCTAGTGTGTCACTTTGTTTCTAAACTTAAAACTCCTAGGATCATAAAAATGATACACCAAAGCATGGAGGAGGAGCCAGCATGATGTGGAGGTACCTTTCTGCCTTTCTTGGTGGTGGAACTGGACTTCTCACGATAAAAAGGAAATCTGGATATTAGTTTCGAGGCATAATTGTGTTACCCAGTGTCTCAAAGCCTTAATGCAAAGGCTTTTAAAACTACAGCGGTGAGACTTCACTGCAAATAAATTTGTTGACATGGCCAAAATAGACAGATTTTAATTGTAAAATAGAAAAACACACGATGATACTTTTACACCATTTACACCCGCTGAGCAGTCAGCTGTTACGATCTAACATAGTCAAAGATATAGCACAGGATGGCCGGGGCAGCCCCATCTGGTCTGAGGCTGTGGGTGCTGAAGAGGCACCGGCAGCGGAGGCAGAGAAATGCAGGCAGGCAGCAGATTCAGGGGCTAGGACAGTGAGTCAGCAATACAGCGGGGGAGGATTGGGGGAGTGGAGTAGTAGGGGGTCGATTATGTGATCGGGGAGATGATGCATGCCTGACGTACACAAAAATGCCATCTGTTTATAATGGAGCTGCAGTTTTGGTTCTGGTGGGACAAGACTGGCACAACACGCCTCTAAACCCCCCGTCCTCTAACAACGATTGGTCTACAGATTATCTTCCCTGAAACTGTGTGTTCCACCTCATTATTATGCAAAGGTGAACACAAGGAAAGTATTAAACAAAAAGATATGAGCTGTTGTTGTTATCTTATTTATTTATCATAGCAATAGAGAAGTATTTACAGTCTTCCTGTGTACAGTTTACCTTTCATCTGCTGTCCCCAGACATCCAGACGTGATTTGCTCTGCTGCTAAAGTACAATAAATCAACGGGCAAATACAAAAGACACCGAGGTGCTACATCAGGTGTTTTTTTTTTTTTTTTTGCTCTCTTCCACTGAGATGGCTTCTGCAGGGGTTCAGTCTGCTAAACTGCTGAAGCTGTGCGCTCCTTGAGGACTGCAGCTACCGGATGAGGGCATGTTCAGAGGGCACAGGAACTGCAGTGGCTGGCGTTGAAAGCCGACTGTGTCTACGGAAAGGAAAAGACAAGGCAGATTATTAATAATGCCCTGCAACCGGAGAAAAGGAACGGATTTACAAGCTGGAAAGTTACAAAGATATATATATATATATATATATATATATATATATATATATATATATATATATATATATATATATACATACACCGATACATATGTATGTTTTTAAATACCTTCAGGAGAGCTTGAGAAGCATGTCAGGCTTGCTTGAATGAATTGTCAGATGTACTGGGGGAAAAAACAACCAGTATCAAAGCAGGACAAATATTTGTATTCAGTAAAGCTAGGTCACTCTGGTCACATGTAGACTTATTTGTTCAATCTGAGCAACATCAGTTTTTTAAAACAGACCCAAACTTTAAGAGAACTTTTAATTGATAAAAAACTATGATTAACACGGCAAACTGCACACGAATAAAAAAAAAAATGTGCGTTCACAGGAAGGAAACAATGTTACGATGAAAAATCAATGTATTTGGTGAGAGAAAACAATATTTACACAGTTCAAGCCAGATTCCTACATACACTCATACATAAATATTATCTGTCTGAAATGTAATGAGAATGTTTTTTCATGTTTTAGTTCAGTATTCATTCTATTTTTTTTTATATTTGTTATTACTGTGACCTTTGTTTGGTCATTCTGCCATCTTCCCAGGTCCCTCTTGGAAAATGAGATCTTTAATCCCACGGGTTTCACATGTGTTCACACGTGGGTCACATTTTCCACATCCGATGAAGCATTTTTTTCATGTGTTCCACATGTGGAGCATGTGATCACATATTTCTCACTAGTGCACCACAAATGATCAGATCATTTTCCATGTGACGATCATGTGATTGCACTCAGTATGTCCTACAAATGTGTAATTTGTATTTTGATGTGTATAACGATGTGCCGGCATATGTGCTGTCGATAATCATATTGTAATAATCCACTTAGTTTACTGATCATTTCCTGTATTGTGTTGTTGTATTGTGAATAGCATGTTGCCATCCTAGTCTTATTGTTTAAACACTGTTAGAAATTCAAGGACAGTAAGAGGAAAATTGAAATCTATCATGAGCAGCTAATGGATTTATAAACGACCAGGCTCATCCAACCAGGCTTTTCCCATAAGCTGTAAACCCGCCCATGCTGACATGCCCGTCCAATCACGTGTTTCAATTTGCCGAGGTCCCGCCTTCCATGATGCAGTTCTGCGTTCTGCCATTTTCAAAAGATTTTCCCAGAAACCCACGCTCTCCTGTATTTTTAACATAGAAAAAAAAAAAGAGAGGAAACATCCGCATTGTTTAGGTGGGCTAAAGAAAACAAAGTCAGCATGAGAATCGACACATTTGTTTAAGATGAAGGAGGCCTTAACTGACTAAATAAAGGTCATAACCATGAATAAAAGTATTTGACCACAATGATCGTTGTTGCTTTTGGAAGAAAAACTGGGAGTATTCTGAAGTACGAAGCAACATGTGAGGGCGCTAAAGCTTGGGCCACAAATGCTAACTCCAAATGGACAGTCACCTCGATCAAACAGTCAAATTTACACAGTGGCTTAACTTAAGTTAACTTAACAGTGATCATCACAGAGCCTTGATATCAGCTGCATGAGAACTTTGTGGATAGAGGTGAAAAGGTGTGTGCGAGCCAAGCGGCCTGTAAAACGGACCCGGTTACAACTAATTCTGTCAGGAGGAATGGGTCAAAATGCTAGGAGACCGTTGTGAGGAGCTTGAGACCAAAATGTTTGATCAAAGTCATTCGATTTAAAATGCATTTCTAC
Organism: Fundulus heteroclitus; assembly: GCF_011125445.2. Taxonomy (NCBI): domain Eukaryota; kingdom Metazoa; phylum Chordata; class Actinopteri; order Cyprinodontiformes; family Fundulidae; genus Fundulus; species Fundulus heteroclitus. Next base: position 11,161,213 of record NC_046362.1, read on the forward strand.
CAAATACTGAGGAAACAAATGTACACCTCTGAATCCAAAGCAGGATAAGAGAAAATCTCTTGAATTATTTTTCTCATTACTCTGACCTTTAGTAGATAATAATCTCTCTGGTCCTAAACAGGAAAGGTTTCCCCTGATTTTATGTCCTGACACTTTTTATACAGTCTATGTAAACATCTGGTTTCAGTTGAAATTATTACAATCGCTTACATTGCTTCTTACACATCAGTAAATTTATACAGTGTTAAGACCTCTTCATTTTTTTTTCTGCTTTCTGTTACATTACAACCACAAATGGATATAATTTCATTGGTTATTTGATATGATTGACCGTCATAAAATTGTGTATAATTATAAAGTGACAGGAAAATAATCCATAGCTGTCTAACTTGTTTGTAAATAAAAATCAGCAGACAGGTGGAAGAAGGCGCACCAGTCAGATGAGACCAAAGGTAAACTTTTCAGCACTGAACAAAAAACTGTATCTGCGGTACAAAACGAACACTGTACATCTACCTGAGCACGATATCCCAGGGTGAAACATGGTGGTGGCAGCATCATGGATCGTTCTTTTCTTCTGCTGGGGAAGGACGGGGACACTGGTCAGAGTTGATGAGCGGATGGATTGGACCCAATATGGGAGGATCCTGGAATAAAACCTGGAAGATGCTGCAAAATACTCGTTACTGGGGTAGAGGTTCCTTAGCAGCGAGGATGTTGTCCATGTGTCCTTTGTCAATGTCCATGTGTCCATGTGTCCTTTGTTTTGACAGGACCTCTCATCGCCTGCTCTGCAAAACGTTATAGAAAAAGTTATTCAGTCTGAGACAGGGGAAATAGGGCAGATGGTTATATTTAACATAAAAAAATGACAACTAAAATCCTATGTTGTTGCAAATGGTGATTTTATCATTAGAGAAATATACAGTAACAAGAAATACAGTTAAAAAAAATTATAAAAGCATGACCCAAGTAATATCATTACAAGCATTACAAGCATTACAGTGTGTCTAAAGGTGTCTGATTCCACGTGTTGTGGTGGGGTGTCATCCCTTGAAATCTGTTGGTATTAATAAAAGGGTAAAAAAAAAAAAAAAAGATTTGCCATTCAGCCTCACTGAGCATTTTTCTTGGTTCATTTTGGTGAGATTTTACTTTCTCAAACTGTTCAGAAGGACTCAGCTCCCAGCTGGCTCACACCAACCCTTACTGTAAATTCAGCCAGCGGTCCAGTTAATGCGGCCTGGGCAGGAAAACTGACATGGTCTTCCATCACCACACTGAGCAGCATCTAATTGCTCTTTAAAAGTAACGCAACATGGACAGCCTTTTCAATCCAACGGGGAGCGTCCTGCCTGTAAGAAACAGAAAGGTGCACGTTGCAGATTAATTTTTCCTGCATTTTGGCCAGGCGATTTAGTCACATTTTCTGTCTCCGGGATTAATTAAGAGGATGGAGGATCACCTGATTTCCCAGACAAAATTTTAATTTCTATCCTTGATATTCTAAGCATAATTTTTTTTGATTAAGACATGTAAAATAACTCAAGGCAAAAAAGAAATTGATACAAAAACATCCAAATTCTAACAGTAATGGAAAGCAGTAGGCTTTTGGTTCTTATCTGAAGGTTTTCAGGAAAACCGTGATGTCTGCAGCCTCCTTGTGGTTGCTAATTGACATTAAACAGTAATTTAATACGAAACAACCAAAAGAGCTTTTTCTTTTTGTTCCTTATAAACATGAATAATAAAACTACTTGCTTTTCTGTGTTATGGATAAAATGCTAGTTCAGCTGTCTTACCAATAAAATGTTCATTGTAAAAATAAATAGCACTTTTCAAAAACACAACAAAGTTACCGATCTGTCTCTTTGGTTGTCAGTAAAAATTTATAAATCTAACAGATTATAACACAGAAGTATCTATTAACTAAAAGAAATAAAGTTGTCTTAAAATTAGTATATTTGTCCTTGATTTGAGCAGATAAATAAGATTATCTGCCAGGGGAATGAGTATTTTGACCCCTGAAATAAGATAATTAGATATACTGCACTTGAAATAAGATGATAGAGATTAATTGTTCCTGTTTCTAAGTGCAACAATCTTGTGATATGTGCCCTATTAAGTGTTTCTTCTGATTTTTTTTTTGTAGTGAGGTTTTGACAAATTACTATAATAGTTTCACTTAAAGTAGTAGAAAGATGGCATGTTATCGTATTTACAGAGGTAGGTAGTAACTAGTTACATTTAAGTAACTTTTTTGCAAGTAACTTTTTGATCAAAATGTACTTTTAGGAGTAGTTTTACGGCATTGTGCTTTTTACTTTTACTTTTAGTCATATTAATACTCATGTGTTACTACTCTTACTTGAATGACTACTCTACCTACTGCAAGTAACCTAATTTAATAAAGAACATGCTTCTAACCAAAAATGCACCAGAGAGACAAAAACCTAAAGTTTATGTTAAAGTGAGACTTCCTATTTTTACATTAGCTTTATTATTTTAATGTTATTTTCTATCTGTAAACAGTAGATATTGAAATTGAAAGTACTTTCCACTGTTCTAACATACTGTATATGCATTAACTGCTGTAAGTATTACTTTCAAGTTTAATGTTGAAAAATTATTTAGAAAAGTGTTTATTTTGTCTTCAAAATACCAGAATTTTCACACAACGTTATACTTGTCTGTCTGATTACATAATTTTTAAATATGAAGTCATCCACTGTTATGATTAGTTACTCAGTACTTGAGTAGCCTTCTTACTGAATACTTTTTTTTCTCTAAATTGAGTAATTTCTTGGCTGACTACTTTTTACTTTTACTTGAGTAAGAATATGTTGAAGTAGTCCTACTCTTACTTGGGTACGATTTTTGACTACTCTACCCACCTCTGCGTATTTGTTATCCGTTTTTTTTTTAAGTTGCTAAATTCAGCTAAATCAGGCGGCGTACGGCTGTGGGTTTATTAACATTTTAACAAGCTCCCAGTGACATGTTTGTTCTGCGTGTAAGGGAACTACTGTGGACAATGACTTCTTTGAACCTCACTTCAAATCATCTCATGCAATTGAGCTTTCCAAAAGGTGGCAAACGCTTCTTAATCCGTCATGTTTCCGCATGCAAACTCCATGCAGAAAGACCCATTGCAAGGGTAGGACTCGAACCCAGGACCTTGTTGCTGCATGGCAACAGTGCAGTGGGAAATCATTCCCTTTAAAGAAGCTTCTTGCAGCTTTTGTGCTTCCTCTGACAGTACTTTTAAAAAGTGGAAAACGAAATCAGCTGAGTCTACTTCCCTCAGTAAAAACATCCACACTGAGCAGTGTGGGTGTTTTTACTGAGGTCTGTTAGCATGACCAGGTAGCGCTAAGCGCTTGATATGTTATCCCTGACTGGAAGAAGAAAATCGTATTTTTACTTTCAGACTGGTCAATCGGCGATCTTTTAAGTACATCTGTGCTTTTTTTCGCCCTCAATTTTACAAGGATACAAAACTAAATCTTCACTTTTTCTTCCACATCATATTGAAACTACTGTTAGCGCTGCAGCACAGTTAGCTGCCACACAAAGTGAAAGATAACATGGTGGTCTCAAAGTCCCATGAGCCATTGCTTTAAAATTATTTGGGTTTGTTAATGATCTGTTGTTGTTTTGTTTTTGTGTCAAAGATTTTGCACCTGCGGTTTATAATATTCGAGGGCCTGATGAGGATGTAGCATTAATGCAATCATTCTTCTCCAACTGATGAGTTTTTAACACTATGTTATGTTAAAAGAGAAAATTTGAATAGGTTTAAGGGACTTGCGTTCTTCAAGGAACATAATCATTTTACCCATTTTTTTTGTTTTTCAACAACGATTCATAGTCAGGACCACCAAGTTTTTGAAGATTCCTCTTTACAACTCTGTTGATGTTCCTTTACATTCAAGCTGAAAGGCAAATAGGGACTATAGAGAATCTTTGTCATCCTGAAGTAGTTAATTAAAAATGTTAAGATGCATTTAGATAATTTTAGCATCCTTTTATCGTTCGAAGCTAATCATGATAACCCTTCCACACATGTCAAGACTGGAGAAAATATCCTTTCATGAGATCCTACGCCCCTCTTCCTCTAAACATACTCTAGCTGATGTCTGCCTCCTGCAGCTCCGGCCAGCATGCAGAAACCGTGTTCGTGCTGTCTCTATCTCAGCAGGGCCCTCATTGTGATATCCTTTTTGTGGGTTTGTGCTTTCCACCCTCCCTGAGTGCTGCGTGGTGATGTAACTGAAGCGGGAAGGTCACCGCGGCAGATTCGTTGATGTTAACTTTTACAGTTTTTCACCCAGACAAGCCTGCTGACTCTGCGCCGTGAGCAGCTGAACAGCGTAAGATGAGATCCGCGTTGGCCCAACCTACAAGGACGTTGTCAGGATGGGAAGTTTGATAAAACACCTGGAAGGGTAGAAAGAAAAATGTTTACAATTTTAATTACAATATCTTGCAAAAAGATTCACACCCAATAGCATCTTTTACAGTGTGTTAAAAGCACAAGCTAGAGTGTATTTTATAGGAACTGTATGTGACAAATCAGCACAAAGTAGTGAGTCGTGGTGAGATAAATTGAAAATAACACAAAGATCTTGAATAATTTTTTTCTAATTCAAAATCTAGATTTGGAGTCTTCTGGGGTATGCACGTATCAGCCTTTTACATCTACAGATCGAAACTTTGCCCGTTCTTCTTTGAAAAATCAAGTTCAGTCAGTTTGCAACTGAATGTTGTTCCGGCCTTTGACTGGGCCGTTCCAACACATGAATATGCTCTGGCCTAAACCTTTCCACTCTAGCTCGGACTGTGTTTAGTCGCTGGAAGGCAAACCCCCTCCGAAGACGCTAATTTCTGGCAGCCCCTAACTGAGTTTCTTCCATGATTTCACTTTATCCATCTTCTCATCAACTGTGCCCAGCTTCCCTGTCTCTGCCAAAGAAAAGCTTCCCCACAGCATGATGTTGCCACCACTATATTTTTCCCTGTTGTCATGGTGTGTTTAGAGCGATAAATGCTGGGGTTGTTCTCAAATGGGCAAGAGCACCTTCTTCCACATGGCTTTTGGCAAACTGTAAATTGTCTCTCATGGTTTCGGTGCCTTTCTTCATGCCCAGCACCCATGAATGGCAGATTTATGGGGTGTACGACTAATAGTTGCCATGCCACCATGCGGCTCCTCTATAGGTGTTATGGGCCGGCAGGGCCGGATTATCCATAAGGGCCAGTGGGCCAGTGCCCAGGGGCACCAACCATGGGGGGGGGGGCACCACATGACACATGCTTTAAAAATATATTTTACATAAATTGTTATATTAATTACTTGAAATTGTTGAAAGACCGTGCATTATTCGTTTTGTGAACACTGATGTCACAATAATAATAAATGATAAATAAATCAAGATTTTTTTTTTGATTTCAACATTTTAAAATGAGATATTTAAATATTGCTCACTGCTCATATGCCTACATGTAGTTGTGTAAGTTAGTAAATAGTAAATTACATTACAGAAATCCCCTTGATTATGTCTGATGTTTTTGACCGCATGGGTAAGGGGGTAGGGGGGGCTTTGAGGTATAGTGCCCAGGGGCACCACATTGTCTTAATACGGGCCTGGGGCCGGTTTAGGATGACGGCCATGTTTTGGTTGGAGTGCAGCAGTTGTGCCTTAAACAGGTGGACTTTATTTTCTGTACTAATTAGGTGACTTCTTGAAAGCGCTTGATTGCTGTTGAATTTATTTAGGGAGGCCAAAGAAAAAAGCGTTACACACAAATATACAAAACAAAAATCAATCACATAGCATTGTGCTATTAATTTAGCCTCTGGTAGAAACATTAGAAAACGTAAGAATGTTTAAGGCATACTAATAGGATTTCTTCCATGCTGGTGGTTTGAGATGGAAATATTAAATTGTTTCACCAACAGATAGATTGCTTTCAAATCTTGTTTCCGTGGATGTCTGCTCAGTCCCATGCTGTAAGTACCACGAGGCTTGGTAATCCACTGGAAACTTTCTTTCCTTGCCGCTGCCGTCTTCCTTTTGTGATTTACGACAGTGATGGAGGGTTGTCAGAAGTCTGCAGAGGTACATTTAACCGTCCAGAGTTTCACAGAGACCATTTGTGGACTTCTACAAGGACGGGAATGTTATGGACCTGCCCTTAATTATTAAACAAGTGTGTCAGCAGCCTGGACTGATGGAGGTAATGCAAAGAGGAAGTGGGGCAGGGAGCAGGCCTCAGGGACCAAGGGTGTAGGAAGGAGGGGGGGGGGGGCCTCGGACCTCAGGGTAGGGTAGTGTTAGTCCCTAGAGATTTGGAGTGAAACATGGGAGATCCAATAGTGCTGTTAAAGCTATTTTAGAAGTTGTTAAAATCCAGGAGCAGGTTGTGGCTGTTAAAAACAGACTAACGTGCCCCGAAAAATCTGCAATTTGGCTTTACAGCATTATAAAGACAACACCAGAGGACACTTGTGATTTGATATAGAATAATCATATGATACTGTGCATGCACAGCTGATTGGGTCACAGTGAAAAAAGCCCTCTGAGAGACATTTTGGATGACATCAACAGGAATGGCATGGCACTTTTGTATAAAGGATATGGGATGAGCATCTGTCTTCAGAGAAATCGATCTGGGAATATCAAGAAGGCTGACTCAGGCAAATTGACCGTTCTTTATGCGTGCGTGTCTGCGAGCGTGTAAAGGTGAAAGCAAATGAAAATGGACAGCGAGTCGGAGAGATAATCCGCACATGAAGGCATGGTAAAAGTTTCCCCGTTCGCTCTCGCCCCTTTAACACACCCAGCTGACGGGTAACCTTCATTCAAGAAAACATGCCGGAGAAGTAGTGAGACGAGCGTTCAGGAAGCAGGAGGAGGGTGATGTTTAGCTCACTCAAGACCCAAACGCCCTGTTAGCTCGTCCACAGGGACTGGACCATTTAGCTTTAAACTTTAAACACGGAAATGGCTGAGGTAAACATATGGCAGAAAAAAAAGAAACTGGCAGCGTTCCCTGTATTTCTAATAAAAGAATCCTTTTTTTTTAAATGGAGCGAAATTATTATTACACATATTGCTACCAAAGCATATTTTGTTGTAGGTAGCAAGAAGTTACATTATTGCAGTACTGCCGATATGCTGTGACTGCAGGTTTGAGCCTTTCATACATATCAATACTTAAAGTCTTACAAATAAAATATGGGCACACAGAAATAATATATGTCCATGTATATATATATATATATATATATATATATATATATATATATATATATATATATATATATATACATATATATATATATATATATATATGTATAGTATTTGAAAAGAACTCTTCCTTTCGAGACCCATCAGATGCAACATCTTCTGTGTTTTGTTGGTTAAAAGACAAGAAGTTAGGCAAAAACCGTTAACTAGGTTTTCGTAAAAAAGAAAGTTTCTGATCAATACAGGGCTTAAGTTATACATCCAGGGTCAAATATACACATACATCCCCACTAATATTCGAACGAATCTCTCTTGGCAATCTGCACAGTGACCAAACGCTTTTTACAGCCATTAACAAGGCTTTGGCACGCTGGCTGTGCATTTGATCACTCTTCTTGACAGAGTTCATTCGAACTGTTTGGGGTCCTGGCACAGACCAGGATTTTCTGCAAAGCGCATACATTTTAATGACGGCTGCAGTGGGGGCCTCTCTGTAGGCTCGGTGTTAGCCTGCTTTATCAAATCCAACCCTGATCTGTGATCAAGATCAGGGTCATGCTGGAACACCCGAATGTGTCCAAGTTTCCACCATCTAGCCGCTGATTTGACCTGATGTTCGAGAATTTGGAAGTACCGTTGTGAGTTTTTTTGTTTGTGTAGGGCACTGACAATCCAAAAACAAACAAACACAGAATGACGCTACCTCCACCATGCTTGAGTCTGTTCAATGTTCTGAGGTTTGAAATCCTCACCTAAGTTCCTTGTCCAAACATTCTCATTCATTGGTGGAAACATCTCAATCTTTCTAACGTCTGACGGCAAAGCGTTTTTCCAGAAGGTATTTGGCTCGTACAGCAGCACATATGAGTTCAAGCAGGAAAGTGTCAGTCTTGTAGCAAATTTGTGGTGGAAAGTTTCCAGTTCATGGGAGTTTTTGGGTCAAATGATCAAAATTTGGAGGTCCAAATAGGCAGTTATCCTAAACACTCACAGATATGACGCAGGCTAACGTTAAGCTTCTGAAATGGCTCCAACCGGAGCGCTGTTAAACATTTGTGGACTGTGTTACAAACTGGGTTCATGTCGGGAAATAAACCAAATTAAATGAACCCTACCGGTGGGAAAAGGGTTCATTTAATTCTTTTTACAGCTACAGAGAAATGTGCGGTTTCTCTGCAACTTGTTGAAGGCCATTTATCCAAACACTGGCGACGTGTGTGCATGCATTTGAGTCTATATGTACAGTATAATCTTGACCTGAATAAATTGAGACTCTATTGATGTCATTTGTTGTGAGATCTTGTATAGACGACAATGTAAATACACGCATACAAGGTAATGTGGTGTAAACAAGACCAAACACTACTTGTTTTTTTTTGTGTTTTTTTGCCAGATGTATACGCAGAATCATACACTTGGCGAGAAAAGGAAAACATTTCTGCATTTCGGAAAAAACATTTTCAAAGAACAACAAGAGCCTCAATCAAAGGCAGGCTTTCGAAACAGCAGAGAGTGGGGAATTTTGCCAACAGTTGACAGAAAAAAAAATGATGACCACGAAGAACATTTTGCTACCCAGCGGTGCAGGTGACTCTCTGACGCAAGCTGCGCAGACCCATGTTCATACAGGACCAGTGGTATCTGTGTTATGTGTTATTTTAACTATTTCCCTTCACTTACAGCTTTATCCTACAGAGCAGTCTGTCACAGAGGTTCCGAGGTTTATCTAAAGTCGTGTGGATAACGAACAGTGCCTTACTGACAGAAAATCAGCAAAACGTGGCATGCATTTGTATTCCGCCCCACCTACTCTGATAGGATCAGTGCAACTAATTAAGATAAGATAAGACGAGACGAAATAAGAAAAGATATTCCTTTGTTGTTCCAAAATGGGGAAATTCGGGTGTAATAGTGGATTCACTCATTACAAGTCACCTAATTAGTGAACATATTAAATTTGGAAGAGTGGCTGGGAAAAAAGCATTGAAAGAAAAACCATAAGAAGCATTTTAAAGTTTGGCACTAAACGCGTGGAAAACACAGCAAGCATTTGAATGAATTGGATCAGATGAGACTAAAATTCAGCATTTTTCATCTACATGCAGAACCCAACTACGCATAATCCTGAAGACAAACACCCCTGCGGTAAAACATGGTGGTGGTAGCAGCATCATGCTGCTGGGATGCTTGTTGTCATCAGGGACAGGGAAGCTGATCAGATTTGCTGTGATGGGGGAAGACAACTTGTCAGAGTTTGCAAAATACCTGGAACTGGGTGGAGTTTCACCTTCCAGCACGACATCAACCCTAAACCTACAGCCAGCGCTGTAATTACTTGGTTTATTTCAAAGCATATTAGTGTGTTAGAACGGCCCAGTCAAAGTCCAGTATTACATCCATCCAAATCTCCATGGCAGGGGTTAGAGATTGGTGTTCGCAGATGCTTTTCCCCTAATCTAAATAAGATTCAGCCATTTCGGGAAAAAGAATGGCCGACCTTTTTCTGTCTGCGGACGTGCAAAGCTGGAAAGATCTGCAGCTGTAAACTCAGAAAAAATGTTTTTTCTATTTCCGAATGAGTGTTTTTTGAACAGAGGTCCTGAGCGTGTAGCCTGATTTTCACACGTTAACTGGAGGGAGAAGCTCCAGATCCTCACACGACCCTGAGCAGGAAAATTCATGAAAAACGTGTGATTTTCTTTTCTGACATGATGCCGAATGTGATTTGAAAAAAAGCCCAGACAGATGAATTGCCTCAAAAGAAAACAACAAAGGACATTTCTCTCCTGGTTAGGTTGATTAGCCGCACGCTCGGATACAAACAGACTTTCAAACAGATCAGCTCGTCAACGCTAACACAACCAAATCACACATGCAAAATATCCCAATCCTGTTTGTGTCATTAAAAATCTGAACGTAGGAGATGGAAAGCAGACGCTGCGATCACTCGATACATGTAAAGTGAGGCAGAGAGTGAGATGTAGACGGAGTTAGAGTAACAGAGAGCGCTGGTGCAAGAAGTGTGGGCCCAGCGCCAACCTACCCCACCCTTACTGCTGCTGCTGCTGCTGCCTGCAGAGAGAGGAGTGCTGCATTTCCTGAGGGCAATGCAGAGGAAGGGGGGAAGAGGTTCACTTCTGTTCAGGTCACCACACACTATAAGACAAACAGAAGCAGCCACCTGAGAAGGACAGAGCCAAACGCCTCGTTTCCGTTCCTTCATTTGGCAAAAGTAATGGCCGGCTGATAATGAAACTAATGAAAAATAGACGAGAAGTAGGACTCACCTGAAGTAAACTGGTCCAGGGTCAACCTGAATGGTGATTTTACTGATTATTTCAGCTTTTTTAATTATTATTATTATTATTTTGGTGAAGGCAAGAGGGATTTTTCATGTGATTAATATCAGTAACAACGGTTTGCATTTAGACCGGATCCAAACCAGAGAAAGTGAAATACCTCTCCATTACTGGCGAGTGTTATCGTTGTAAAATGGATCGTTTCACTTCTGTGTGTGAAGGTAAAACATTTCAAGATCTTTCAGCTAATTGGGAGCCATCTGGCGCAGCATTTACATTCCCGTGAGCGCAAGTTAATGATGTCACTTCTGCTCTAACACAATTATTCACAGAGAAGACCAACACGGAGCTGTTTGGGATCCAGCTACTTTGTAAGGGATCAAATAAAGTGAGTAAAAAAAAGGAACGCGTGGTTGAGGCGGTGTCATGCTGTGGGTCTGCTTTGATCAAAGGGAATAAAGAATAAAGATCTGCAGAAAAGTTAGAGCCCACTGACTGTCACAAAACCGTCTGAGGGAATCTGTCTTTCTTTCTAACCTGACAGTCGCCACCGAAATCAAACTCAGCAGCACAAAAACACCAACTGGCTGGAAAAAAAAAAAAATAATACCTGGAACCTGCGGTTATTCACAATTTCCGTGTTTTTGAACACTGGCGAAGACAGCTGAGTGCTGCCACCCGAAAATATGACATCTGTGTTTTTAAAAAGGCTTCTGCAAAAAAGTAGTCATGAAAGGGACTGACAGAAGGTAGATTGTTAGACGGCAACATGAGCATATATTGGTATTTTATACATATAAAAGTATTATTGCTTAAATTTGTTTCACTATGTTTTATTTCATTTTATTTATTTTGGGGAGGGCGGGTCTGTTTAATTTATCAACAACAACCCAATCAAGCATTAACGTCCCAAAAACTAGTGATTAAGATACGCAGCGATCCGTTTAAGTCAGAACGTGGATCTGGAAATGAGGAGACCCCCAACCTAATCGTGTTCCTGCTCCACCAGTGGAAACCCGGGGGGGATGTGCACATTTTTGTGTTCGATCAACAGTCTAATTGCAAAAAAAGCTAATTCAAATGTGTTTTTCAGTATTTCGGTCATTTTAAAACTGTAGGACCAGGCTTGTTTTCAGAGGTTTTACTGTAATATGATTGGCTTCTTATTTAAAGTTTTATAAATGCTCCAAAGTACCAATAAACAGGTCATTGCTGCGGGTCTGTGATCATTTAGATGATTACAGTATTGGATGTTGAGGTCGGTGACCTTTCTGGTAAAAAATTTAGACTTGAGGGTAAGTGCCTTTTTTATTTTTTTTTTACTACCTACTTCCAACACAACAAACCTCCACAGAAAAATGGGATTCTCTCTAGGAAAGCTGATGCATCATCAGTTTTTGCAGTTCTTTGGGCAGAAACATACACAACATGAATATGTCAAGAAAACTGCTATCAAGCTTGCAACGGCCTTCGGTTTTTGGTTGTTTTGCCATACACCTGCTGAGGGGAGTGTTTAGATGTTTTGGAAGCGTGATTGTGCTACGTTATTATCCCAGGTTATCTCACCGAAAGCAGAACGGTGCTTGTATCAAGGAGAATTTGTTGAAAACGAAACAAATCCGACAAGAGGTGCAGGGCTATGAGCTGGTCAGAGACATTCACTCGCTCTGGCTGATTTTAGAAAGTTTAGCTAGATCTCACAGTGAGAATGTTTATATCCGTGGGACACGATGCTGTACCAGCAGATATTCAACGGATACACTTTCACATGAGACCTTCATTACGTTTTCTCCGCTGAACAATGGCCGTCGCTGAGCTCATCAGGCGATCAGTTGATTAAGAGGACTGATTCATTGGTAGCCTGTAACCATTGTCATCGCAGCATTGTTTCCAGCAAGCATCAAAATGTTCAGTTTCACTGGTTTTTAATTGCTGAGTCAGCTAAAAAGGGGGGTTCTGACTAGCTGATAGCCTTCCACCACTCTAAGAGCTCACCTCTATATGAACTCGGTGCATTATGACATCCGTGCACTACACCTCAGAGCACTGTTACTAGTAACGCTGCACAGCCTCACTTTCACTTTAAAAAGTATCAACTTTCCTCTTAAGTAAGAATGACAAAGAGGCTGATTGTTATACAACTGAACGGAGCGACTGAAACCAAAAAGTGCTTTTCAGGTGCTGCATTTTTAGGGTTTTGCACATTTTGTACGTTTCTGACTTTTTGGAGATGTACTTACTTTTGTTTCTTTCCAAACCTTCCCCTCTCGACTTGATCTTGACTCATACAATATTGATGTAGCAAAATCCGTGATGTTTGGCTTCGTATACGTGATAATAGATATAAATAGCTTCACAGCTTTGTAAGGATGAGATTGCTTCAATTTTAGCCCAAAAGGATAAATACAACTACTTCCCTTTTCCCATGACAGCCATACATCAGACCACAGTGAATTTATTTTTTCTTAGCAAATTTTTTTTTATTATTTTAGAATTTTTTTATCGCTACTTTTAGCTGTAAGATATGATGAAAACATTTATTTGTGATACTTCAACCAAACATCGTGATGACAATATTGACTACAATCAACCTACTTTTTCCTGGCTTTTTTTAATTTACTTTTCTTAAAATGTCCTCATCACTCTTTCTGAGCTAAATAGCATCATAATGCTTGCATACGCAGTGCTTGCGTATTTGCTGTGCGTAACTATGAATGTTTAGACTAGGAGTTGATTTTGTTATTTCTCACGGCAAAAGCCAGATCAGGGCTTAAGTAGAAGGGGCTCAGGCTGTGGCTGGGGTGCAATTACTTTTTATCTCTGCTCTGTTTCTCAATAAAGTGCTGGAACCTGATCTATTCACCATTTCCTTCATTTAATAAGTGACCCAGAGATCAGTTATCAATATTTCCCACAACATTCGACACCAAAAAACGCACACTAGGGATGCACCTTGAGGCCAGTGAATGTCTCTTCGACCAGGCATTAATATTATTGCGTTGTAAAATTTGCATGCATGGCACATGAATCGTTTGCGACTTGACACAATGTGCAGCTCTAATTGCTATTTTTTTTTCTGTTTTCCCCTGCATGTTGAGAACAAGTAACAATATAAATAATAGTTTTTGACTGAGAAATATCTAAATTTGGTATAGTTGGGGATACCCAGCAGTGATGCCAAACTAAACACAGACTTACATTAAAGGATAAAATACTTCTTTTTTTTGCACCAGTAAAATTGTTGTCATAAAGAAGCTGCTCACACCAGACTGCATATTTCCAAGCTCTTTATATCAGGTGGGGCTCTTCAGAAAAATCCTTCCTAAAGGCCACATGAGGCAATCCTACAGTGCACTCTCACTACAATAAAAGAGGGCCCCGTCCCTCCACCGTGTCAAACATAAAATGTCTTATACTGGCTCACCAGTTCACTTTCACTTATTTCTCTGAGAAGCCTGTGTGTGCATAACTATTATATTTTTATACCAGCAACATCTCAGTAATCCATCTTTCTTGCACAGAACTTTCACTCAACTCAAAACAGTAAATCCTCAGAACAGGTTCAACCTGTGTATACCTCATATAACACGCAGTATGTCCAGCAAAAAAATGCAGCTTCTAAGACATGGGGAGCAACTAAATACCAATACTTTGCAACATTCGTCTAGATTTGATCTGCTGCTTTACAAAACACGATCCCTTCTAGTCTAAAAGTCATATTTCACAAAGAACTACGACGTTTAGACTAGCTCTGGTCCGCTACCGTCCGGCACATAGAGACAGAGAAAAGGACAGAGAGACAGCAGCTCTACAGGCGTCAACTTGCAACGGGTGACAGAGGTAAGCGATCCCCTCCTGGGATGGGAGGATTAGAGTTGACTATTGCCCATCAATGACTGCTAATGGCCCCTAGGAGAGAGTACTGGGATAGCAGTACACCTCCAATTCTAAAAAGAAACACCAACATGCACGTCTCTGCAGCTACAGAAGGCTGTGCACAGCACGGTGCCGGTCAGAAGTTTACAGACACTCATCATCAGCATGAAGGTGATGTCCAGGGCAGTTCCTTCTTAATGACAATTCGGCTTCAGTCAACCAGATAATGAACGGCTCAAAAGCATTGTTACAAGCAAAAAACAAAAAAAAAGTTAATACCACCTTTATGCAGAAAATTAGTGTGTGCAGCCCTTCTGACCCACACTGTATACACAAATGTATGTTGCTGTTTTTTGTGAATTTACCCCAACCAGCCTCCGAGCAGAAATGATCAAAGCCCACACGAGCTGATCCTTAAAAATTTATTTAGGTTAATGGAAGATGAAGTCAGAGGTGATATAAGAAACAAGAACAAATAAAATAAATAAATAAATAGAAACATAAAACCCTTGCATAGATCACAGACCATGCCTTTGTCATCGTGTGACAAACTGAACACATTCCAGCATAATCCTCGGCGAACGCAACATGACAATGACAGCTGGATTAAATAACACAGTTAAGAGTTTGGTTTGCTCTGTGGATGAAAAGGGGAGCAGGATGCTTCGACAGTCCTCCGACGCTGCTCTCCTTGACAGCAGGTAAATGTGCGATTGGGACAGAAAACACAAATTCATAGCCATCACACGTCCTTAAACAAACAGGAGCTCCTTGAGCCAGGTACACGACATCCCAACAAGTTTATCCCATTCAATGTTTCTGCAAGCAGGCAGAAAAAAAAAAAGAAAAAAAAGGAAAAGCAGTCCAGCATTGATACTTTTTTTTTTTTAAAACCCAGAATGCCCTGAAATCTGAACAGAGGATTGTGTGTTTCACATGTTTCCTGTAACACACTAACAATTCGGTCTGGCTGAGATAACAGTGGACAATGTGTCCCTCTGAAGAGCTGTTAAGAGTCTGAGAAACTAGCCCTTGTTGTCCTTGCTCACATCCAGCACCAACCTGCACATCAACCCCACACCAGACGGCGAGCACGCCCTTCGGACGCGCCGAGCTCCGTCCGGAGGGCCTAAGGTGCGTTTCAGAAATCCCACGACAGCTTTCACGATTGAGCTTGGTTGCAGATGAAAGCAAGGGTTTCTTTTTCCAAAAGAATGATGCAACTGTGTCGTAGTTAATCCGCAGCTTGAAAGGTAAAGCTCATGCAGTCTTCCATCGCCCATGCAGTTATTTATTTTTTTTGTTGTTTTTTTTTTTTTTTTTCTTTCATTTAGTAGGTTTTTGTAGAGATACATTACAGCAGGAGTAGAGTTTGGAAAAAAAAATAACGTGAACAGCAGGAATAATTTAGGTTTTTTGACACCAAAAAAATACACAAATCAGCTGCGTTTCATCTAACCGTCCGTATTTTTACAGTGGTTTTCATTTTCATGACTTGCTGGAGGAACACATTCGTTTTAACTTTCCAGTATAAGGCTTGTTTGTCCTAAATCACTCATCTTACAGCACCACCGTAGACGAAAAAAAAATGAAAAAAATAAACACATTTACTTTCGTTCTCCTATCAATTTCAGCATAGGGTCTTAACTTTTCTCCAACTTATGACAGACAATTTTCCCAGTTTGTTTGTTTGTTTAAATTCAGCCATATTTAGCTCTCATGACACTTACAGCACAACAACACACATATTCAGGCACCTTCTCTTATTTTCACACCTTAACAGCCCTAAGAACTGAAGGCCGACTCTCTCTAAGTGCATTGTAGGCTCTTCCTTGAAGGTTTGACCGAGCCGTTTAGCAGCTTTTTTTTCTTTTCTTTTTTTTTTTTTTTTGCTCCAATGAAGCCCTGTGTGTGTTTCTCTAAATAAAACATCAGTTACTACATCCCAGGGCAAAAGTCCCAGACCGAACAATCAGAGGGTTGGTACACAATCAGCCCAGTTGTGGTGACAGATTTAGAGTCTTTAACATGAACAGGTTATATGTTGTCCTATTGCTCGTAAAGGGTGCAGTTCTCATTGGGTAGCTGAATGCATAGCACCATCCGCGTATGTCCTCTCTGCTGGGAAGATCGTTCGTATTTTCTTCATCGCTGCACTTTTTTTTCCCATGAAACAATGTGATGACAGCAAACGGTTTCCTTGCAGCTGCGTTTGAGGCTGATATAATTTCCTTGAATATTCTATGTTACTCGGTATATACGTCCTCCTAATCTACAAAGAAAAGACTAATGCTATGACTTCCTTTTTTACTTGTAATAGGTACGATTTTTTTTTTCCACTTTTGCCTGAGGAGGATGCTCTTCAAAAGTACAGTACAACGATCGGTTTCAAACAAAATGACACTTTCCTATGCTAAGCAACCTTCACGCTTCGAGAAAAAAAAAAAAGGCATTTAAAGCATATTTCACCTCCCCATAATTAATGAGGGGTCTCTTTTCTGCTTCAGATTGTGTTGTGGAAACAAGACAAACTGTGTTAGTCTTGTACTAGCACCACAAAGGATGGCCACTGCACCAGCAGAAACAGCTAAGACATTCGAGTAGCACTGCAGTGCAGCTTTTTTTTTTTTTTTTTTCCCAAGGATCTTTGTCGGGAGAGTGTAAAATGAAAAGGAGCATTACAGTACAGTATAGTACAGTACAGAGTCATACTATTACACGGATGAACTCCTCCTAGTACGAAGGGCAGACTGGTGTACAGTAGCTGGAGGGTTTCAAGTACATTTTGTACCAATCTGCTTGCCGTTCTCCTGTGAGCTAGCACTGTGACAGAACAAATCAAAGATGGCATTTTCTTTTTCTCCTTTTTCAGCGATGGAATGAAGCAGTTGTTCAAAAGGGATGGATCGCGCTTTTGCTGTGCATTGTAATGCCCCTTGACTGCTGCAATATGACAGCTCTCAGCTTTTCTTTTCACACAAATGTATTCAAACACACTCAGCTGTTTCCCCGTGACAACACTTGACATGGCACTGTTTCAAAGAAACTTACACTTACAACAGTCAGGGAGAGCCACGTCATCTCTACAAACTCCATACAAATGAATAATAGGCTGATTGTGCGCAGCTTTAAGTGGAAAAAGGAGCAGGAATGCAATACCCTACTTTCCCTACATGTAAGTGCTTGTGTAAAGGCCTTGCTTTGGGACTCTCACATTCAATATTGCATGACTGCAGTTTACACTTAAGGTTCTATTTTCTATTTTATGTATATACATATATATATATATATATATATATATATATATATATATGTATGTATATATATATATATATATATATATATATATATATACATATATATATATATATATGTTTACGTGCATGTGCATGTGTAGGTATAGGTATTGGAAGCCCTGCGTTGAAGCCTTCAGCTCCGCAAGTTTGCAATGACCTCGCTGAGGTAGAAACCCTGAAAGGATGCACGGTGCACAAAGAAGTAAAACCAGGAGTGAATGAAGACTCTTTTGAATGAATATGGTAAACATGCAGAGGACAATCCATTGCTGCTTATGGCATCGTTGAACGCATGCCAGCGTGAACATTTGGTTGTGCATGTACCACAGTCACCTGCTGTGCGAACCTTACTTGTCTGGCATCGCTAACATCACACCCAACAGTGTTTAACACTGATATACTCTGGATCTACCCAAACACCGTTTGCATACTGAGGCACTTTCACTGATCCTGTTGGTGGTGGGGATAAAAGGCACTGGAAACTAATCTTAGAATACGGCTATGAAACATGGGTCTTTTCCGTCAACTAATTTATACTAAACTTAGTGGTGGAAGAAAAAAAAGAAGCATGACTGAAAATATATGAACTTTTTTTTTGTTCTTAAAGAAGGTCCATGCACTGCTCTATTGACTAGTACTGTAACTGGTGCCTATTAATGATTATATGCATTTTCCAACATTATTTAGTAACTTTCTTTGTCTACTTTTAAATGAGAAACTCCGCAGCCTAAAAGGTAGATTTCCATAGATCTGATCCCAATTCAGAAAGACCCGGGTTTTTGATTCTTCCAGTTTCCCCAATGACGGGGAACTGGAGAATGCATGAATTGCAACAAGCTGTATACATCATGCTGTATATGTCGTACATTAAATATACCAGGATACAAAAGTACCTTAGTGATTAGGCCATGATGCAAGTTACTTTTTTCATGCTATGATCTCATTTATGTACTGTTCCGTTAAGAGTTAACATTCAGTTCCTATACTTCTAAATGATTAGCAATTCAAAAAAGAAAAAGAACTCATCCAGTGCACTCTGTATGGCAACATAGGGAGAAGTGGGAAATGGAGGCTGACATCCAAAAGAACATCCTTCCCCCCACTTTGTGACAGATGCCTCATGCATGCCGGTATCAAATGGAAAGTCTCTAAAATCATGCTCGCATGAAGCTCACTTTTACAAGTTGTGCTGTGATGCATCTAAAGGGCATGGCATCGGATCACTTGGTGATAACACAATTACGGCAGCTGCTGCAAGAGCAGCAGCATTGCAGATGTCCGTGAAGCAAGCAGTTTGCCATCTGTTTACATCCAAAACAAGAGAGAAGAGCAGTCTTCCTACTATAAGGTGCTTTGCTGAGTAGCAGATCCTTTGCAGGGGGAGAGGGGATGGAGGAAGAGGGGGGGTGGGGGTGGCGGGTTATCTACCTTCTTGGCGGATACCACTTGGCTTAGAGGCTTGAATGTCTGCAGTCATTTCTGGTGCATTGTGCAGCTTGCTGATCAGTTATTTGTAGTGCATGCATAAGGTTTTTAGTTAGCACACCGTCATCTGACAAGACGGGGTGTGCTCTGCTTCCTCTAGGGAGGTGTGTATATGTGTAACAATCAATGTTTTCTTAACATTATAGTTATTGGATCAGTAAAATTAATTATTCTATCTACATTGGTATATTCTGAAACAACTTAATTTTCTTCGTTTTTTTTTCCAACCAGGTATAGTTGTAGGCCTAATGCCAGCAGAGCGCTCTGGGAGCTAAATGAAGCATTCCTATCAGATGGTCTACTCCCCATGTGACCCAACGATCGAGAGTTCCTAGACGATGCCTAAACATCTGTGAGCAGCTTGTTTTTGTTTACACAGTTCTGAGTGGCAATAGTGCAATTTCCAGTTCTGAGGTTTGCCTCCCTAAAGTTGTCGATGCTATTGTTGATGTCGCCGTCAATCTCCATGTACTCGGACTTGCTGACGGTGGAGGAGCTGCGGCGGCTGGAGTTGGTTTCAGACGGGATGTTGGGGTTGCTGACATTGAGGAGCTGAGCCTGCTCCTCTCCCTCCGTCTCTCTGTGGTAGAAGTAGTTGAAGTTGGACACAATAACAGGCACTGGGAGGGCAATTGTTAAGACTCCAGCGATCGCGCACAGAGATCCAACAATCTTGCCCCCAATAGTGACCGGGACCATGTCCCCATAACCCACAGTTGTCATGGACACAACGGCCCACCAGAAGGCGTCCGGGATGCTGCCGAAGTAAGAACCCGGCTCCTCGGCTTCAGCGAAGTAGACGGCGCTGGAGAACAGGATGACTCCGATGAACAGGAAGAAGATCAGCAATCCCAGCTCTCGCATGCTAGCCTTGAGGGTTTGCCCTAGGATCTGAAGTCCCTTGGAGTGTCTCGACAGCTTGAAGATCCGAAACACCCTGACCAGACGGATCACCCTGAGTATGGCCAGAGAAGTCGCTTGCTCCCCCACGCCCTCCTTTTCCGGGTCTTCTGCCAGCTCGGTGCCAAGTGTGATGAAATAAGGGATGATGGCCACAATGTCAATCGTGTTCATCATGTTCTTGAAGAAGGCCGGTTTGCTGGGGCATGCCAGGAAGCGCACTATCAACTCAAAGGAGAACCAGATTATACAGAGAGTCTCAATGACAAAGAAGGGATCTTTAAGAATATTTGGTTTGTAGTAAATTGTAATGTTCCCGTATGTCTCGTATCGACCCATCGGGTCCTCTTTGAGCTGTGGTAAAGTCTCCAAACAAAATATGACAATGGAAATGAGGATCACCATCACAGACACAATGGCGATCCCTCTCGCAGGGCCTGAGCTTTCTGGGTGCTCAAAAAGAAGCCAGATCTGACGCTGGAACTCCTTCTCTGGCAGCGGGCGCTCTTCCTCTCTGATGAAGCCCTCGTCCTCGCGGAACCTCTCCATCGCATCCACTCCCAGCTCGTAAAACTTAATTTCTTCTGAGAACATGTCCAAGGGCACGTTTACCGGCCTTCTTAGCCGGCCCCCCGACTGGTAGTAGTACAAGATTGCATCGAAGCTGGGTCTGTTCCTGTCAAAGAAGTACTCGTTTCTCAGGGGGTCAAAGTAGCGCATCCGCTTTTTGGGGTTACCGAGCAAAGTCTCCGGGAATTGCGAGAGAGTTTTCAACTGCGTCTCAAACCGGAGGCCGGCTATGTTGATGACCACTCTCTCGCAGCACTCGTGGTCATTGTGGTCCGGCGGGTAGGTGTCCTGAGGGTGTCCCGGGACGGCTGAGGTCTCGTCCATGTTGTCCCCCGCTACAACGGTCATTTTCGGGGGGAGAGAGCTGGAGGACGGGGTGGAGCAAGAGGAGGAGCAGAAATTGTGCAGGGGTGTCGGTTAGTTTGACTGACCAGGAATTCACGGTTGGGAGAAATTTTTCCACTCCTCAGCTTCCCACACCCCACAGATCATTGGAGGCGTCCCCGGTTGCGAGGGGGGGCTGATGGGGGGGGTGTCGGTTGGCTGCTTTGCCTCAGTGCGGCTCCACTGCGGCTCTCGCTGACTTGACCATTGCTGTTCCCCAGTGCATGTGAAGCAGTCGCTGCTGCTGCTTCTGTCAACCAAAGAGAGAAGGAGGGAGGGATGGAGGGAGGAGGGACGGAGGGGATAATGGAATCAAACAGCCGAGATATTTGCTGGCTCAGCACTTTCTGCAGTTCATTTATTTATTTATTTAGTCATCTTCTTCCCTGGGGCTGCAATTAGAGCTGTTAGTAATGATGGCAAACACATCTCATTCAACAATAATTTTCAATTCTGTTCATAGGGGGGGGAAACATTTTTTGCTCTCTGTGCAAGTTTGGAACGTCTGTCCTTCTCTAGCGTTTTCTAGTTGTTGTTGTCGGGGGTGGCAGCAGTTTCCTTATGTCACATCACGTCTCTGCAAGAATGTTTGTTTTAGCTTGACTCAAGGTAGCACGGCGGTGATTTATCCTCCCTCACACTCACCGGTCTGTGGTGGTCTGTGACGCATAGCCTTTTTGTACAGTTTCTGCATGCTCTGAACCCTATGAGCTAGTGGCAGTCTGCAAATGGATAAAGCAAGGAGGACAGCACTGCAGCAGTGTGTTAGTCTGGCAGAAGAGGGGGGGGGGGGGCGAGAGCAGCTCTAAAGCTCTACATAAACTTTTGTAATTCAGTTTAAGACGCTTACCGTGGTTTGATCTTGAGAGGTCTTGAATAGCTTCGAGTAGAATCATCCAACAGCAGAGCAGCAGCGGCGGGTAAAGGTGGGAAACTTTTGAGTTGCACCAGCCTAGAACCTTGGAGAGCGCCTCATCTAGCTAGACTCCGAAACGAGACGTGCCGAAGAGACAATCTGTGTGATCTAAAGGAGAGGGGTTGCAAAAGGAGCGAAAAGGGGGGACTGCTATGCTGCAGTGCCCCTAGTTGCTTTGGCAGCGGCACGGCGGCGAGCAGAGCAAACAGCATATGAGCAAACCGCAGGAGGAGATGTTGCGCTGCAGTTCGGAGAGATGCATTAAGGGGCGATAAGCGAGCCCTTGGCATCCCCAGACATTCCCTGCATCAGCAGAAATCTGCCTCAAGACGAGATGACGGGCAGGATGTGCTCCGGCGCAGGACGTGGAACGCGATTTTTTTTTTTTTTTTTTTTTTTTTGAGAATAAAAATAAATAAATAAATAAATCAACAAGAATTACAAATTAGAGCTGAGACGCGGACGAGTGCAGCATCGACGTCCGCACGGTTTCTCAGCAGCGTCAAGCATGTTTGATCTTTTTAACATGCAAGTACAAGAGGAATCGGATGGGGGGGGGGGCGGAAGGAGGAGGGGGAGGAGTTGGAGGGTTTCGACGCAATGCAGACCGGCTCAGCTAAAGGACGCCGCCAGAAGTTCTCCGAACAGCACTAACCAGGAGCGCCTGTGTGCCAGCACTGCAGACTGCAAGCACACACAGATCACCCAAAGTCTCCAATTATCACAACTTTAAGAAGATTGCGATTGAAAGCAGCTAGTGAGGAAATGAAACAACCCGATTGGCTGTTCGGATCTTGCATCTAACATTTATACCTGGTTGTTGTATTTTTGTTTTTTTCTGATACTGTCATGAAGAGATGAAAAAACGCCCTGCAAAGGACAAAAAAAAACAAAAAAAAAACACTTCCAGCACCACGAATAGCGAAAGATAAGGGCTCCTACTCAGAAAACACAAATATTCCCCAGATAAACTTCACCCAAAACTTTCTAAATGACGCTTAAAAACATACATTTGCCTTCAAACATTGGATTCATTTGCAAAAAATATATTCACTTATTACTATACAACACATTAGTTGTTTTGTTTGTTTTTTAAGAAAGACAGATCACACTGTCTTTTTGTTTTGCACAATGATGCTTTAAAGCTATCTTACAAGTCCTTACTTTTTACAGATGCATTTCAATAAATCAGTATTTACCAAAAGGTTGATTTGTTTTAGTTAATTAGTCCTAAACATGTTTGTAAACTAACTGAATAGAGTGTATATTTCAACCATTCATGTCTGTCAAATCTGCTAAAAAGGTCATTACTTACAGCTAATGTAAACCCACAGTTCAGCTTTTAAGAAAGTGATTAAACAAGACCATTAAAACTTTTCCGTATAGAAATGTTTGGTACCACACAACCACAGGGACAGCTACGGACTTGGCCGTGAACTGATACCCCTCCGCAAGAAAGATAAGCATTAAGAAGCTGGATCTTCACAGAGTGCCGTGTTAAAGCATATCAATGGAAAGTTGAGTGGAAGAAAAAAAGTGGAATTTAAAAGGATGTACATGCAACAATGAGAACAGTGGCCTCGAGAGGACTGTGAAGCAAAACACATTCACATAATTCAAATGGGTAGAGGTTCAGTGGGAGTTTACCAGGGTCGTTGATGATTTGGAGAGCCATGTTGCTGTTGGTCCACTGTGTTTTATCAAGACCAAAGTCAGTGCAGTAATCTACCAGGGAATTTTAGAGCAATTCATGATCTCCTCAATATGGTTTAAGGAGATACTGGTCTCCTTTTCCTGACAGGACTCGAAACTCTCCCCCACTTTCCAGCAGCACTAATACCTAATTTAATGAACATGGTATCACTGGGGTCGACTGGCCAGAAAACTGATCTGACCTGAACTACGTAGTGAATCTAACAAGGATGAAAATGAAGGCCAATGAAGGCCAGCTGCAGGGTGCTATCAAAGCAACCTGGGCTTCCTGAACACATCAGCAGAGCCACAGGCTGATCGCCTCCATGCCGTGCTGCACTGATACAGTAATGCATGTAAAAGGAGCCCTGACATTAACAAGGATATCATTCATCATCATTCAAGGACATCAGTATATGGACATACTAATCAGTAGGCTGATATTGCTATATTAAAAAAAATCTTTTTTTTTGCTCTGTAATATGTTAGCATTGTGTAATATTCTAATTTGCTGAGAAACTCACTTTGGGATTTGTTATGCCACCAGAATAAACAGTAAGAAACAGAATATATCCTTCTGTACGTAATGCATCTGAATACATTACCCTTTCTTGACTGAATTACTGATATAAAATAACTTTTTAAAGATATTCAACTAGCAAGTTGAAGTAAAAAAAAAGCATTATAATGTGTGGCTCATAATCATTTCTAAACATATAAGACACATCCAGATTTGTCTTTAAATTATAAAAATATATATATTTTATTGCATTTAAAATTTTACAGAGACAGCATGTCAAATATGTTGGCACAATAAAGATCCAGTAGTTTTTGTTGTTTAAAGTCGGTTGCCAAACAAAATCTGAATCCTTCCAACTACAAAAGTCAAGGTACAATGTTGCATTGCAAGCATAAGAAAAGCAAGTTAGGGAATTACAAAATTGTAACATATGTATATACATATACATTGGGCTTTCATATAAATTAATTTACAAACCAATGATACAATGTTGCTTCCAACAGATAATGCACATGTTTATGACAACTAACAGAGCCACCCCTCCCCCCAAAAAAGTGTCCACTTTGAAGTCTGTTGGTTACAAAAGTTAGGAAAAAAATGAAGTCCATGAGATTGTGGAGAAGAGAATGCCACGCGTATGTCTTGTGACGGAAGGAAGCAAAAGCTTCATTAAGTCTTCTGTTTCCTGCAAATAAGCAAAATAAAAGTGGTTAATTAAGTCAACTTTGCATAAATGAGATTGAATCTCCAGATCCATTATCACAGTCTCTAATGCAGGTTCTTCAAAGTCAGTCAAAGCTGCAACAGTGTAAATGCCCTGCTGCTGAGTTAGCAATCCTCCACACGGTGGCGCTAATGCCTCACTTATTCAATCAGCACCGACCAGACCATGCATGCGCGCTGCAAGTTGTGATTAATAATGATAATATTGGGCAAGAATTTAGGAACTGATCAGAGAAACCTGCTTTTTCAACTATAGAAAAGAAAGAAAGAAAGAAAGAAAGAAAGAAAGAAAGAAAGAAAGAAAGAAAGAAAGAAAGAAAGAAAGAAAGAAAGAAAGAAAGAAAGACTAGGTCATTTATCACCATAATTGTTGCATAATACAGTTATGCTATCTGAAAATAGTTTAATGTTTGAGAAGCGTTATTCTGGCATTTCTCCTGCTGATAAATGTTGGTGTTCAGTCAGTGACAGGCAGCCAGCACTGCAAGCCAGTTGTTGGTGGGATGCTAAAAACATTTAAGCAATGTACAGCATACTATCGGTTCTTCTCAGCAAATACGTCCGTATACTTCAACCAGCAGTAAGTCTGGTTGGAACGCTTTGATGTTGTTGGTCAGATGCAGAAAAAGGAAAGCAGTCGTAAATAAACAAACCCAAACATTTCTAAATCAAATGGATCAATCAAAGAATTAATGATCTGTCTATATCTTTGGAAAGAAAAATATAAGTTATAAATATATTTTAATAAATAAAACCATGGTTGAAGTTCCAAAGCTTAGTCACTTCATATTGTGGGTCAGAAGCTAAACAATAATAGAGTAGCTGTATGTGGCTGCTTCTGTCGTTAGCACACGTTTGCAGTATTTGTGGGGAAAGTTAACAGGTATGCCTCTTTTATGTCTTATATCAGAGACTGAAAACCTGGTTACGTGAAACAAAATAAAAGAAAATACACATAATGGTTTGCCACACTGTACGAATGTCCGCAGAGAAATGTTGACCCTTCATCACCATGTCGTAAAGCTAAAAGCCTTTGTGACTGCATACGCCAGCACGCCATACGTGTTGGCAGAGTGATGACGTTAAAAGATGCGCAAGGGAAAACGGCATGCTGTAGTCTGCAAGGGAGTTGCAGATCCACGCAGGACGTGATCTTTGCCACTTTACTCAGATAGTTTTGACTAACTTTAGGTATTGCTTCATAAAAAGGCAGATGTAACGTCCGGGTTTTGATGCAAGTGATACATGGTTAATTGTTTTGATCAGAGTTTGTTTCAGTTGTTGGATAGCTTTATGATTCTAGCTGACTAATCAATTTTTCTCTCTTTTATTTCCTGATTTTATTTTTTTCTCTCTCTCTCAGATAGTCTGGATCTCATGTTTTTCTTTTATGTCCCATAAACACTCCCTTCTTTCTTTTCATGTGATATGTCACGCCCCAATCTCGAGGAACGACGCCCGTCCTCAAGCCTTACACCCGCCCTGTGCCGTTTGAACGTCATTTGAACGCCTTAAAATGGCCAGCCTGATATTTAACACCGTAAAATGACACCAGAGGAGCTTAAAGGCACAGACATGACACGCGCTATGTGCCAAAAGGGGCGCGCTTATTTATATGTGCTGTCATGATGTCATGTAGTTCCAACAATAACCCTGCTGTGTGGGAAAAGGGAGACATTACATGAGCAGAATGGGTGTGTCTTTAAACTTGAATGAAATGATTTAAATGCGACATGTGTGGTGTTAGCTTGAAGGATTTGGCCACACCTAAACATTTCTTGCTCCTTCCTGGCCAGGTGGACAATCTCTTATGAGTCCCATTGTTATTTCATTTATATGCGTATTCTCTCCATTTTGTTCTTTTATAGCGCCCCCATTTTTAATCTCTATAACTTACTTGTGGCCCTGCCCTCAAACCACACCAGGACCAGATATTTGGGCTAAATATGAGAAGAGTTGCTTTATTATAAACTCAGAATCAACTCTAATGGCTAAGTTTGTGCCTACAAACAAGGAGTTTGACTTCAGCTCTGCTTTACCCTGAATGAAGATGTTTTACGTAAGATGACACAAGAAAGAAAATAGACGCATTTTTCTAAACACGGAAAAATGTGGTTTGTTTTAAATCATGATCTCAAATCAAACAGCTTTTGTTATACATTCGTACTGAAGCACGTGGACTACTGGATTGCTTAAACGCTTTTTTAAGGATGTTCTTTTTCATTTTAATTACGTTTTGTTCTCCCTGTGATGGACTGGCAGCAGGTCCAGGGTGTCCCACGGACGGCTGGAGATGGGGACCAGAGACAACTACAACCAAAAAGATGAGAAAACGTTCAGCGGTGAGCCTCAGTTGTCTGGATAAAAAAAAAAATGCCCTGTTGATTTCAGAGGCGAGATGGTAGAAGGTCAAATGTAGCTAAAAAAAAAAATCCACAAGTATTGGAAGATTACACCGACGCGTCAGACCTTGAAGCAGATGCGCTAGAGCAGCAGAAGACCACGCTGGGTGTCTTCCCTGTCGCTAGAACCCGGAAACTGAGGCAGGACTTTCTACAGGCTCAGGAAAACAGGGAAATAGCAGATTGGAGAAAGCATCGCCTGGTCCGCTGATTCTAGATTTCAGCTGCAACATTCAGACGGTACGGTGAGAATTTGGCATGAACCACATGAAGGCATGGATCCATCCGGTCTCATATCAACAGTTCAGGCTGCTCATGCTAATGTAATATTTTCCAGAGACACTGTGGCTGTCTCTGACTGAAAACCATTCAAAAGCCGCGGCCCCCCTGAGAAGGGTTACTGAGTTCACTATCGTCACCGCAAGTCACCGAGTTTCAACCCAACAGGACACCTTTCAGGTGTGTTGGAGCAGAAAATCTGCATTATAAATGTGCAGTCACCAAATCTGTGACGACTGTGAGATGCTCTCATATTAAGATGGATCAAAATTTCTATGGAATGTTTCCAACACCCTGTTAAATCTATATGCATCATTTTTAAAACATCCTGAGCTTTATAGAGGATTTCAAAACATATAACTGGCTTCACAAAGCCATCTGATTTGCTCAAATAAAATGCACAATTTAGCCTTTCCTTCTTTCTATTTTTCCTTCCAAGCTGCTGGTATCTCTTGTGATTTTCTAAAGTGGGTTTTTAGACATTACATTACATTACATTACATTAGGGTCTATCGTTTAACGGTTGCAGTTTCTTTGTTTAACGGTTGCAGTTTCTTTGTTTAACGGTTGCAGTTTCTTTGTTGATATTTGACGGAGAAAGAAGACACAACCCGAAGTGTGTGCACCAGTAAAACGGATCTAGCAAAGTCTACATGTTTTGGAGTTTTTAACGCGATGGGGTGAGCTGGAAGTTGGCCCCCAAGTAACATTCTGCCTAGGGCCTCATAAATCCTTGGACCGGCTGTGCTTCACGGGGGATAAACCCCCAGCAGTAAACTCACCAGAAACAAAACGTCTCCCGTTTACACGTCTGTCAGGGCTCCTGTGTATGTCTCTGGCTGAGTCGCGTTTGGATGGGTCAGGACCTCCAGGTCGTCGCTCCCCTGATAGGATTCTGTTTTGGAGAGGGACTGGTTGCTTTTTGTGGAATCTGTTTCCCCCAAGGAGGGCTGCTGCACCGGCTGCCCACAGGTCACATGGATGTACTGCACATTTTCCTCCTCTTCGTTCTCTCTGTGGTAGAAATAATTGAAATTTGACACGATGACAGGAACAGGTAGGGCTATGGTCAGCACTCCGGCGATGGCGCACAGGGACCCGACGAATTTCCCCCCGATAGTGGAGGGATACATGTCCCCGTAGCCCACCGTGGTCATGGTCACCACGGCCCACCAGAACGCGTCGGGTATACTCGAGAATACAGTGTCTGGGTCTTCCACTTCGGCGAAAAAGACCGAGCTGGAAAACAGAATAACTCCAATGAGCAGGAAGAATATGAGCAACCCCAGCTCCCTGAGACTGGCGTGGAGAGTCTGGCCCAGGATCTGCAGCCCCTTGGAGTGTCTGGAGAGCTTGAAGATCCTGAAGACGCGCACCAGCCGGATGACCCTCAGGATGGCCAGGGAGGCCGCCTGCTGACTGCTGCCCTCGTGCTCGGCCAGATCCAGGCCCAGGGTGATGAAATAGGGCGCGATGGCCACCACGTCAATCAGGTTCATGATGTTTTTAAAGAACGCCGCTTTGCTGGGGCAGGACAGGAACCTGAGGGTGAACTCAAAGGAGAACCACACAATGCAGAGCGTCTCCACCATGAAGAAGGGATCTGTGAAGGGACTGGGCGCTTTGCTGTCTGCGCTTCCGTTGGCGTGCTGCTCTGGCTCTGGGGGCACCTCTCTAAACTCCGGTAAGGTCTCTAAGCAGAATATAATAATGGATATCAAAATAACCATGACAGACACGATGGCGATCGTCCGCGCGGGTCCCGAGCTCTCCGGATACTCAAAGAGGAGCCAGAGCTGCCGCTGGTACTCGCTGGTCGGCAGGTTGCGCTCCTCCTCTCTCGGCAGGCCCTCGTCGTCTTTGTACAGTTCGATCACTTCCTCCCCGAGTTCGTAAAACTTCAGCTCCTCCAGGAAAATGTCCACGGGCACGCTCACGGGCCTCCTGAGCCTGCCGCCCGACTGGTAATAATAGAGGATGGCGTCAAAGCTCGGCCTGTTCCTGTCGAAGAAGTACTCGTTCCTCAGCGGGTCGAAGAAGCGCGTCCTTTTACGCGGATCCCCCAGGAGCGTTGCCGGGAAGCGCGACAGGGTTTTCAGCTGCGTCTCGAAGCGCAGGCCCGATATGTTGATGACCACCCTCTCGGTGCACTCCTGGTCCGCCGGTTCCAAGTCCGCAGCATCTTGGAGCAAAGGGGTGATCGTCACAGCCTCTTCCTTATTGCCCTGGGACACCACAGTCATGTTTTTTTACCCCCTCAGAGGGTAAACCCGCCACTCACCTCCCTGGTGCCTGACTTTTGTCCTCCAAAATAAATCTTCTCATGCGGGGGCTCCAAGATGAAATCCAAGTCTGTTTTTTTTTTTTTTTTCCTGTTGTTGTTTTCCTCTTCTTCACCGGGTGGCTGTATCTGTTAATATCCAATGATCGTTGTCTTTCTGGGTACCTACACCGACCTCTTGACAGATTAGTGCCTCCGAACTGACAACTTTCAATCGTGCACGGTGATCTCCACTTGCATAAGCGGGACCAAAGGCTCCAGATGGGCTATCATATTCACACCGTTTTAAACTCCAGAGCCCTCCCCATGTTGCAGGACTGGGTGACACTTGCTGCCGCCGCTGCTGCCGCTGTCCCTCTCCTATCTCGTTTCAGCGCAGCCACTGGGATGCTTTTATTTTTTTCCCCCCCTAAATGAATAACTAATTTTTTCAACTCAAACCTTCCAATTATTTGTAGCTTTCGGGTCCTCTGGTTTGCAGTGTCTGGCGAAAGTATTTACATGTTTTTCGGACATGCAATTACAACTTTTTCGGACTTTGTCATGTGACAAACACAAGCTGAAAACTAAAATGATGAAATAGAAATGCAATCATGCAAAAATGGCTTTTGAAACTTTAGTACATTTTTTCCCCACTATTGATTGCAAAAATAGCTCAAGCTCAGACAGATTGCACAAAGAGCTTATGTGGACATCAGATTTTAAGCCCTGCCATGGATTCTCAATCGGATTCTCAATCTGGACTTTGACTGGGCCGTTTTTACGCAGGAGCCCGCTTTGACGTAACCCATTCTTTCGTAACTCTTTTGCATTCTCTTAACAGGTTCAGCTTCACCCATTTTTCCATCTACTCTCACCCACTTCTCTGTCCCTGCTGGAAGAAGAAGAAAAAAAAGCGTCCCCACGGCATCACGCTGCTGCAGCCATATTTCACCGTGGAGCTGGTTTTGTGCAGTGCTAGTTTCCCACCACACAGCAGTTTGCATGTAGACTAAAGCGGTGAGGTTAGGACTCATCAGACCGGAGCACCTTCTTCCACATGTTCTTGCTCGGTCTTCATGGATCTGAGATTAAATGACATAAAGGTCAACTCTTTTTTACTCTACACGGGACATCTGTAGTCAACTGCTCGCGCTGAATTTTAAATAACAGGTATCAAAATTACATTGTTTGGTGTTGGCCCAAAATCCTGATCGACTACATAGACGTCTGTGACAAAAACGTGAAATTTAAGGAGTGTAAATACATTTGCAAGGCACTGTATTTACCACAGAAGGCCCAGGTTGTTTTCAGCCTGGGACCAAAGTCTTGCTCACTGCAAGTCCTTCATTCATGAGATCAGGGGGTTATTCTTGTCTCACAGGGAACCTCCAGAACTCATACTGGATCTGCTTCTGGTTACTGCCCCCCCCCCCCCCCTCTTTTGAGCACAAACAAACCCGACAAACAGATCCAGCGTGTTAAGCGCGGTGAGTTGTTTCCCCTCTGCTATGCTTCTGCTACATGTGCCCTGAAGACGGTAAGCCGAAATACCCCGAACGCTCGTATAACTGGTGGACATCCCGGACCCGGCCAGTGGAAAGTGCTGGCTTCACTGACACCTGAGTAGTGGGAGAGGACAGCGCCTTTAGGAAGCCACAGCCAAAATAACATTCATCCTTAGATGCACTTGAAGGGCTCTGTTGTACAACTTTGAACACAGCGGCGTCTAGGAGACAAGGGGCTTCAGTGTTGCTGATAAGTGAAAAAAAAAAAAAAATACACCAACTCTACATGAGATTTTGTATTAATTGAAGTCCCTGAAAAGGCAGCATTTGTTAGATTAAAAGCACATTTAAGTCTATTGTCTTCCTCAATTACACCCCCCCCCCCACACACACACACATACACACAAAGACTCTGTGAGTCAAGGTTTAAACAATGTGGCCCAGTAACACACTGTAAACTCCTGTAATCAAATTATAACTAGTTGTTTTCATTTGCACTGATTTCATAATGCTGTAAATAAGACACCACAGTTGTAGGCTCAACAATGACTCCAAGAATAGCTCAGGGGGTGTTAATCGGCGCAACTGACGCAGCACGGATGGTTTGCATTAATACGCAGCTCTTGACTTGCTATTAAAAAAAACAAAAACCTTTATGCTCACAGAGAATAGCATTTCGCAGAAACATCGCAAAGAGCGCGGGTTTTCACGTCACCGCTGATAAACAAAGAGGAGGATTTAAAGCGAAATATCAAGTTTCAGGACCCTGTGCCACCTGCCGCTCGCGTGTTAGCGTGCAGCACGCGGCAAATGTCTGTCTGGGTCACGCAGCCACGCCAGGTCACGTCTGTATCCACGGAAACGTACGACAACAAACAAGCGCGCGCACGTGACTCTAATTTCGGCCCGAACAAATGTGAAGAGTGTAATTGTCACAAAACGCGTCGCCGTGACATTCCTCCGGCTTCACAAAGCTTTTCGCCCGCGAAGCTCTCAGGCCTTCAGGCAGCCGTGTGTTTGTGGCGTTTGTGTAAAGGGTAGCTATGCGCAGGGATATAGGGGGGGGGACTTAGCCATGTGGCTGAATGTCCTTATGAAGCTTGAGGGAGACGTGCCATAAAGCCGGCAGGACCAACGCCCGCTGACAGCGAGGAACCTCCCATCGTTATTAATGGCTCGGCCTGTGAAGGCAGGAGACCCCCTCGTTGAGAAGATACTGTTTAGTCACTCAAAGAAAGAGAACATCTCGGCTGTCGTTTTTTTGTTGGTAAAGATGAGCCAAACTGGATGCTGCCACATGACATTGGAGCGTGTTTGTTGACTGCCGCCACGATATCAGCATCAGTATTCATTTTCTTACTGTTATAGGCATTTTAGGCCACTTGTTCTCATTTTACTCCCTACGGCGCATTGCTTTTCAAAACCTGGCCACGTTACAGCAGCGGAACGCAACGTATTTTAGTGGGATTTTTAACATGAAGCGGTGCGTACTTGTTGAGTGGAAGGAAAGTAGCGGATGGCTTTACAAAGTATTTTACTGATAGAAATCTGAAAGGTCCGTCCTCTGATTGAAACGTCACTTCTTTGCCAAGGAGACTGATCAAAATATACACGTCTGTACACATGCAGCTCTGCAAAGCTGTTGGGTGCATACCAGAAATGAACGCCTTTGCTCTTTTGTAATTGCAACAAAAAGTGGTTCCAGATTTTGCTGACTTAGAGAAGTTGAATGGAAAGGCATATATCCCCAACCTTCAGCTTCACATCTTTGCACAACTTTGTGTCAGCCCTCGTGCAGCCTGCTCGCAGCAACTTCACTGATCTGTCATGGTTCTCAGATTTACTACAGTATTCTATTTAGATAAATCGTTTATTCTGATAAAGATGTTAACTTCCGAATTCATTCGACTTGTTCATCCAGTGAGGACGCTTTAAACACGTCTGCAGTTCAGCCATCTTGATTGCGGTTACTTCAAGCGATCCATTAGCGGGAGCTCAATGAAACCAGACATACAATTTTGCTTGTTGGCAAAGCACACAGGTAGGCCTTAACCTTGTCCCCCTCCAGTGCCAAAGGAAAAAAACAGCATTTGCAGCCTCAGTTTCTCACCTGCTGAGATCTCCCCAACTATTTTAAAACTAACATTGTCAGACGGAGTCACAATTAAGGTCACAGCAAGGCTGCATTTATTATTCTTTTAATACCGGTGTGGGAGCAAGTATTGAGAGTGTGCGCTAGGAGCAGGTGGGCACGGCTAGGTATCCTTGAGGACACTTTGTGGATTTAGGGATTTTTATTTTCAAGCAATCAGTCAGGAATAAGAAAATCCTATAAGATAATGTTAAAAAAAAGTTTAGATGTACGTAGTAAGGCACTTGATTTGCTAAGATGTTAGGGCATGTTGTTGTGCGGCTCTTTGCAACACTGTTGGATTTCATTCTGGCTCTTGGTGCTGAACTGGTTGGCCACCCCTACTCTATAAAATTGGAATAAAGTACATTTAAGCTTGTTGTCTTATAGTGACAAAATATGAGAAGGTTTAGACAGTATAAATACTTTTGCAAGACTAGTGTATATAAAAGTATTCATTAGCAATTTCCTTTATTCTGTTCACTCTTTTAAAGCTTGCCTTTGTCTATATATACTCAGGATGGGGTTCCTTCCAAGGCTATGACAGACGTGAGGTAATCACAGTAGCTACTTGTGTCAGCAGCTCTCCTTGGCTTTCATGTCTTCCTGATCCCTAGGCCAACTATTTGAACTGTGTGCATGCATGTCTGTGTCTGTGTGGAAGTACGACTGGTAAATGAATGCATGTGCATATCATGTTTGAGTGGGAAAGACTCTGTAATAAATTGAAAGAGAAGTTTCAAGATAGTCAAGCACTGCTCCTCACACTGTTTTAGAGCCACTTTGCTCAAATCAAAGTAGAGAAATAGACCTCGGGGGGATGTGTGATGACAATCTTGAGATTAATTTGCAACAATAATTTGCTTGTATTACAAAAAAATCCTAAACATTAAACTGTGAGTGCCACATTTCGTTAGTTTCATTCTAGCGACTTTACTGTAAAATTCAGAGGTGAACTTTTCTGCTTAAGATTGGAAATAACAAACCTGTTTGTTGCACTTGATGATAGTCCACCTTTTAAACACCTGTTTAAGAACAAGCCCTGTTGAAAAATACCTGTTTAGGTCAAAGTCACATAATTTTCAATAAAAGCATTGCAACTGCCAATGGTCAAAAATGTAAAAAAAAAAAAAAAAAAAAAAATTAGGCTTGAAAATTATACTTTGTGACTTTGAAAACCATTTTTCACATTGCTGAAAAGGGTTCAATCTAATTATTATATTTATTGTTTTGCAATAATAATAATAATAATAATAATAATAATAATAATAATAATAATAGTAATAATACACAGTCCAGAAAATGGATGGATGGATGGATGGATGATGATGATGATGATGATGATGATGATGATGATGATGATGATGATAATAATAATAATAATAATAATAATAATAATAATAATAATAATAATAATAATAATAATACCTATTGTTACTATTTCCAGTATTAAAGAACTCTGTTTTTACACTTCAGTCAATCCCTCACTTGTGCTCTTCACAAACATGACACCATGACACTTTTGGGAACGTTGTTTGCTTTTTACAGAACTTTACCTTTGAGATTACTTTCCCAGAATTTAGAAGGTGCTTACAGAAATGTAGACATTATTTTCCTTGACCTTTCCCATACCTTACAGGGTACTCTGGACACTGGGTCCCCTCCTGGAACCTATTGTTTGCTTTCCTGGAAGGTACAAGGTGCTTTCTATAGAACTTACAGAGTATTTTCCAAAACTTATCACGCCATTTTTTTGAACATTCCCTGACTTCTCAGAATACTTGTTCCAAATGCACAGAATACATTTCTGTAAAAGGGAAAAGTGACCAATTTTGAAGTTATACTCCAGAAATTCACCATGTTGCTTTGGGAACATTCCTGAATGTTATAGTCAGTGCAGGATTTTACAGTGTTTTCATCTTCTGGTTACTTTCCTGGAATCTGCTGTTTAATTTCCCCCATTTGATTCAATTTAAATTTAAGTTTCTTTTATCAAACTTTCTTTAAGGGTTGTTGAATAGTGATGGCTGTGAGCAGAACCAATCTCCTGTAGTGGTCTGTATTACAGCAGGTCTCAGGATGCCTCCCACTGAAATATGAAGAATATGAAGAATCCTTCCCTCCACAATCTTCTCTAGAGGTTCCACAACAGTCCACAAAACAGAGGCAGTCTTCTTTATTAGTTTTTGAGCTGTTTAAAGTCACAGATGATGGCGAAGGAGATCACACTCTCCAGAAATAGACTTACAGAAGATATGCAGCATCTTGCTACAAACACTGAACAACCTAAACCTCCTCAACAATGGCACTCTGCTCTGTCCATTTTTGTAAAAAGCTTCTCAGTTGTGTCTCAAATCCAGTTTGTTGTCCAGGTGAACACCGAGGTATTTATTCTCCACCACCAACTCCACTTCCTGTCGTATAATGGTGTTTCCAGACCTTACAGAGGACTTTTCAAGAAAAGTAACCAAGTGCTACAAAGTAAATAAATATTATTTATTATGGAATTTGAATCCTCAACTTCCCTAAAAATCTGAGTTGAAACAATACTGTTCTGGTGACATATCTATGCCCAAAAAAATCTTGCTCCTGAGAAATCTCTCTGTTTATTGGCCTACCCAAAAAGATAAAAGATATCCTTATTTTCATTATTTATCGTAAATAAGGTGGAATATTACATAAATTTAGCCGTTGTTTCTTGTCCAAATTTACATCAGCCAAAGTGGTTGAAAGACAGGCTTGTTTGATATCTTCTGTTTGTGTGGTGTGTCAGGGAGTGCTGGTATTTCAGAATACATCCGTCTAATCAGCAAAATAACACCCACTCAAGTAATAAAAACCCATCACTGGTTGGTCTGAGCAAACTGACTGAAAGAGGAACAAAGGCTGCTAAATAAGGAGGCCTTTGTGGCACCAAACTGGTGCAAATACTCATCAAACTAACAAGCTCTGTGACTGAGAATAGAACACTGCATTTAAAAGTGCATAGTACAAGTTTTGAAGTTAAATATTATTTAATTTATTTCCCATACATGACCTTACAATTGTCCGACGTGTAAAATGAGTTTTCCTCTATTTACTATTTACTCTATTTACTCTATTATAGGCTCCATTAGTCAGTTCCCGAGAGAGCGATTCTGGCTGAATCCTCTGGGCGTGTGCATGGGTGTGACCTGCATGGGTGTGACTTTGTTGAATCTCCGCCGCCATAAACGCATTAGCAAGAGAATATGGGCTAACTTCAATATTTATACTGTTCTTACCTCAGAAGACATTACACCTCTAAACAACAGACCCGTGCAGTCGCAGCGGCAGGTGCTTTTCCTCTTCTCCCACGTGTGCTGGTGGCATTGCACGTTGTGGCCAGAGGGGGCAGACATCTGCAGAAATCCTGGAATTTACGCTATGCTCCTTTAAGTACTCTTTCTCCACTGAGCTATATAATACACTGGAGTGCTGATTTTGCTGAAAAACTGAAGTCACTGGCCGCCATCTTGCTACTCCCTACTCTCACAGAATCCCATAGGATTTGGTTGCAACAACAAGCAGTTTTCTGGCTCAGTGAAAACGTTTCACAGGTAATTCTACAGTCAGTGGATGTACTAACACTATCAACTACTAGGAAATTAGGTGCTGAAATATTTTACATGTTATTCATATTAGATATATATATATGTATATTAGGGCTGGGCAAGTTAACGCGTTAATTTCGCGTTAATTCATTAGACTATTAACGGCGATATTTATTTTATCGCGCATTAACGCATGTTGCTCACATGCTTTCAGTCAGTGTCAGTCAGCAGGCACGCTGACTGCAGCGCGCTGTCACGGCAGCCCTCCCGCTCCCCCTCCCCTCTCGTACATGGCTCAGCGGCGCCAGCCAATCAGCACGCAGGCTCAGCCTGGCCCGCGCACTCAGCTCTCACACAAACTTAATACACAAACAGCTGAGAGAGAACGCAGCAGCGAAAAAACATGAACAGAGGAAGTAGCACCGTTCGGCTTTATTTTAATACCGTAAATGAAATCAAGCTGTATGTTTTGTAAAAAGCCGGTTAATTTCAGTGGAAACACAACAAATTTCTCTAAGCACGTGAAAAAACATGAAAACGTCGAGCCCCAGAAACGGAGAGAGGAGACGAAACTTCTCTCATTGCCCCGACAGACCCACAGACTGACGTCTCTGACTGAGGCGTTTCAGTCCTCCAGGGAACATCCAGGTAGATCAGTGGATGGATGGATGGATGGATGGATGTTACTGGAGCCCACACATAACATGTAATTAAGACCTTGAAAGAACCCAGTACATATATTAAAAAGTGTTATTTAAGATAAGATAACATTAGCTAATCCTTTTTTTATCCCACGACGGGGAAATTTATAGGATTAAAGCAACAGGCAGGTGCACACAACACAGACAAAATTACATAAGGATTGAAATATATAAGAGGTGGATTAGCGAAAAAACACTGAACATAACATTATTATTATTATTATTATTATTATTATTATTATTATTATTATTATTATTATTATTATTATTATTATTATTATTATTATTATTAAATTGTAATAATAAAATAAAAACCACAAAACCCAAAAGGTCAACAGTTTCATGATACATCAAGCTTAGGGACTGGCTAATATACAGCAGGTCAAAAAAGGCCATATTTTGGCTGCAGTGCTTGTTCTCTTATGAAGAAAAGATCAACTAGTGCACTAAATTCAATAGATGGGTTGAAAATATCCAGTATAAAATAAGTGCTACAAATGTTACAACACTTTTGTTCATATGGCAGCAGAACATTAAAATAAAAGTGCTCTTTACACTACTTTTGAATTCATTCTTGGAGTTTGTAAATACAATGCGATTAATCGCGATTAATCGCGATTAATCAGGGCGATTAATCGCGATTAAATATTTTAATCGTTGCCCAGCCCTAATGTATATATAAGTATGTGTATATGTATATATGTATACACATATGTAAATATATGTTTTTGTATATTGTTATTTATATATTTATAAATGTTAAACATATATATTTAAATGAATAAAATGCAAAATATTTCAGCACATGACCTTCTCAGTACTTGATATTTTTAGAACATAACATAAAACTATATGGCATTTGACATTTTAAAAGTTTTAAGCTCCCCCTGAACATGAGAAAATCCTCGTTATTCGATGCTGTAGCGCACATATTCCTTAGTTACTGGGGGGAAATAGGGAGCACCAATATGGCGGCTGGTGGCTTCAAAGTGACTCGTTCAAACAGATGGTGATTAGCACTCCAGTGTATTATATAGCTCAGTGTCTTTCTCAAGCCTCCATATATACTTCCATCACCTCTGAATCTTATATTACAATACAACGATTAATATTATTTCACATACAGCCCTTGATGTGGATTGTTTCACTGTGGACTTAATACAACATTAAACAGGAGTTCAGTCATTCCAAAAAAAAAGTTATGTTAAATTTGACTTCCAAGTGTGCCTTCGATAACAATTTCATTTTGAGACTTCTATTATTTGCTGAGTTCATTAATGTATGCTTTTGCTCATTTCTTGTACAGTTCTGATGAAGTTCTGCTATTCTTAGTCAGAAAGTGAAAGGGTGTCGATGAAGCGAACACATGAATGCTACATGTAATCCGTACTCATCAGCCTGATCGCCTGGAAAAGCTGTGAGGCCAGTGAAGCTGCGTCTAATTATTAGTGTGAAAGTTCTGATCCCAGTGAGCCTTCACTAAGTTTATACCATCCTCATTACCCATAGTGCAACTTAGCACAGCGCACAGATCCAAACCAAGGGCTTCCACGCAGGAAAGCGGACACCCTGGCCAAGCTCCTGGCCAGATCCTGCATTTTGATAGCCACCAAATTTAGCCCGCTGTCATCTGAAGTTGATGTTCGTGTTTTTTGCTGATCGGCAACGAGACGCGAAGCAATACATGAAACTTGATACCTCGGATCCGGAGGGCTGGGTTCCTTGGAATCACCTCGGCATGGCAGGTCTCTCCTACGTGGGATTATTGTTTCATTCCTTGAACAAGCTTTTCCCTTTTTTAGCAGACTGGACTGCCCAACGTTCAGGCTGGGAGGCGACTACAGGAGGATCACTTCACAGGAGGACCACACATGGGGTTTCAATCAAAGGTGACTTCAAAGGTCCTTTCAAAGGAAAATTTGCTTCTCTTTGCTCTATGGCTCCTCTGACATTAGGATGCAGGGCCACCTGATTGAGCTCCTGTTGACGTCTTTGAGCATCAGGTCATCATTTTTGTTTGTGAATGATCTATATTCCCTTTGACAATAGTGTGAGACACAATAGTGTTGCTCAGAGTTTGATTTATCTTAGTTGTCCCAAGTAGAACAAGAACTTATTAACCATAAAAGCATCTTTTTCCAAGTCAAAGTCAAGTCTTGAGTTTTTTTATTTAAATCATCAATCTCTCCTCAGACATACAATCTAGTCTGCCTATAACACTGTGTTGCTGCGGGTCAGACATTCAAAAGTTATTTTACCCTTCATTCTGATTCAATTTAATTAACAATTGCCACTTTCAAAACACAAACTATTTTGCATATTGCTAATATCCATCCCTTGTGGGGTCACAAGGAGTGCTGGTGCCTATCTCCAGCTGTCACTGGGCGAGAGGCGGGGTAAACCCTGGACAGGTCGCCAGTCTATCGCAGGGCAACACAGAGACAAACAGGACAAACAACCACAATCACAGGGAGAACATGAAAACTCCATGCAGAAATACCCAGGGCAAGGGCAGGACTTGAACCCAGAACCTTCTTGCTGCATGGCAAGCCCACTGCTCCCCTGTGCAGCCAGATATTACTAATATGTAACATAAAATGAATCAAACAGAAAGGGTTTTATCATGAGGAACCAGACGTCTGAGATGATGCAGAAGCTGTAAACTACATTCACCCATGTTGAGTCTTTGTATTGTTTAGATTTGGTTTACAGTGTCTGACACTGACTCTACAGATTTCATTTTGGTCTGACTTCCTGTGTGAGCTGTGTGTTTACTTCCTGTTTTCCTTGTTTTATCTTTTACTGCGTTTTCCATGTCTGCTGCTGTGTTTTCCTCTCTCCCTCTCTTGTCTAAGCTGCTTTGTTGAGTCATTGTTCCCCCCTTTGTGATTCCTTAGCTTTCTCTCTCTTCCTGTTGCATCCTGCTCTCCTCACAGCTGGTTTACCAACACCTGGCTTTTATCCGTTCTTCTTCTGTTCCTCCTGTGCGTCCTGTATTTCTTTCCACTCTGCTGCCGACTTTTAGTTTCTCTTCAGCTGTTTCCCACTTTGAACTGACACTTGTCTCCAGAGGTCTGATCAACAATGCCTCGACTGTCCTCAGGTTTTTGTTCAGTGTTGCCTGTACTTTCTTGTACTGTGTTGATTGGTGACTTGACATCAACATCAAAGCTTTCACTACAACCACTTCCATGCTTATGTCTTAAGTTGTTTCAGCCTTAGCCCCATCTATAGATCTAGCCTTGCCTCAAGCCACCATTCCCACATGAACAGCAACAACCACGACCACCATCA
This sequence comes from Fundulus heteroclitus, assembly GCF_011125445.2. Taxonomy (NCBI): domain Eukaryota; kingdom Metazoa; phylum Chordata; class Actinopteri; order Cyprinodontiformes; family Fundulidae; genus Fundulus; species Fundulus heteroclitus. Next base: position 11,202,274 of record NC_046362.1, read on the forward strand.
TTTACTGATACAAATGATGGTGGTCGTGGTTCTTCTTTCCAGGCTGCCTTCATCCCATTGAGATTTTATCTCCATCGTAGGGTCAACCTTGAGCTCAATCCCTTTTCCTGTCTCCAATAATAGGACCCAAGCGGATCCACTTTGAGCTCAAGTTCCTGTTTCTGTCTCCAACAATGGGGCTCAGCAGGGTCTGCCTCAAACATAAGTTTCTGCTTCTGTTGAGCGTCTCATCGTTTTCCTGGTGCTGTCTCGGAAGAGGAGGTGAGGAGGGTCAGACTCATCAACTTTCTGTCCCTGATGAGGGACCCCAGAGAGTTTTTGATGGCTGTTCTGTCACTGGCCTCTGCAGCGTCCACGTCATCCTCCAGAGCACCTTCAGGTACCTGCAGCCTCTGGGTGGGCTACTTGAGGTCTGTGTCCTGGTAGGCTGACCTCAAACTGGTGTTTCATAGTTTCATTTTAGGATTTTCTTGATTGTTGGTATTTTTTTAGATTGTTCCTAAATAATTAAAATGCAAACCACAGTTTGGGTCTTGTGCTTAAGTGGCTCAGTTAGATGTCCTTGCAGGTTGTTGTTACCAAACACAAACCAGGCTAACATTAAGCTTCTTGAATGGCTTTCCTTTCCTAATTGACTTTGCTTAAAACCCAGTTCCATTTATCCAGAAGTCTGTTAATAGTGTTAAAAGTGTGTGGTTGAGATCAAACGTGCTCAGGGACATTTAGCCAATGTTTCGGTCTAGGTGCATGTATCTTTGAACCTATGTATATATACACTGTTGTCTAATGAGGATTAAACTTGTGCATTCAGTTCTTGTTTAAGAAATTAATTGAATTTGGTTTATCAATCCATCCTGGAAAAAGGAAAATTAAAAAACATTAAAGGCCAAAGCTGTGAAGCCTTTCTTTCATTTTGTGCTTGGCAGTGTGTCTCTTACCAACACAGCTGTCATTACTTTGTTTGTAGTCTCCACTTCTTAAAATGAGTGTTTTCTTTCTACTGTCTACACACAATTGGTACGATGGAGAGATTGCTGCTCAGAATAAATCAAAAACTTGATGCAGTCGACTGGACTGATTGTTTTCTTGTTTGTTTTATGATAAGCTGAATTTGACTGTATTATCTTATAACTAAGAGCGGTGTCTGCCTATAGAGCTTCACTGTATTTTAATAAATTGGATGGATTTGAGTTTGTCTTGGACCAAACTGGTTTGTCCATAATTTCCCTAATTTTTTTAGCTGTTATGTCTTGAAAGTACATTGACATCACATTTGTTATATATTTGGCACAGCTATAATATGCTAGACTGAATGATAAAAACAAAAATGTACATTTTAAATTGTAATTTGGGAAATTTAGAAGCTAACACAATGAGCAACTACGCCTTTTTTTTTTCTTTCTGGGTAGTAAAATGCAGTGAATGCTATGGAAAAACTTTGGTTTCCTGTGGTAGGCCAGTGGGACATCCATCCCATACAAAGTTATTTCTGGTTTATTTATCGTGGCAACAAAAACAATCTGTTGGATGCTGAACAGAAGTACGTTCTGAAACAAATCTAAGCCGAGAGCTGTTTTTAATCATCAAATCATTAAAACTTTCAGCCTGTACAAATAATTGCACGAGTTATTTGAAGCAAGCACAGATTTTTCTTCTCCTGATTATTTATTTTGTAGGAAGTACCACATTTACACTGGCGCTTACAAGGCCTCGCTTGTGCTGAAGTTCAGATTACTCAGTGTTAACTCCAGCGTTTTCCATTTTTTGCATTTCACCTGTCACGGACGTACATATTCCAGCGAGCCCTGCAATGTCAACACACTTCTGGACTGTTGTGTCAGGACACGCTGGGCCTGAGGGCTTCTTATTGCCCTGTGACTGAACGCCCTGCACAGAAATCTTCGATCTTAACGTTTTACTTGAATAAAACAAGCCTTATGAATCCAAATCGATCAATTCAAAAATTGTCTCAGAGCTAGAATTTCTGCTTAGGGGTTTGTTTTTGAAAAACATTGTTTCCTGCTTTTGGGAAGACAGCAGTATTTGGTGAGTTGTTTCCTTAATTGCTGTTAAAATGAGTTTTTGTGTACAGTGACTTGGCAAAGGAGTTAATATTATTTAAACGTGTCCAGATTTTACTGCACTGCTATCACAGTTACATGTTTGTGATTTTATTTGATTGACCAAGACAAAGTAGTGCATACAACTGAAGTGGAACACTGTAAAAGATGACAGCCTCCTTAAGTTCAATGCACTTAGTTTGTCCTATAAACTTGACTTATTAGGTTATTGTAATGGGTTTTTGACACAGAACATAAGTTTGTGTGTTTTCCAATGTTTGATTTATGGTTGTAAATTGTCCTGCCATTTCTTAAGTTGGGAATACGCCAATCTGAAACTTTACTTGCTGTTTTAAGGCAGCTTTTGATCTTTTGTTTCTATGCTAATACTTAGAATTTATTACAATGAAGAAATAATGAAAAAAAGTTTTACTTTTGGGAGTAAAAATCTGAAAAGTGTGGTGTGTATTTCAGTCAATTCTTTCTAGAATAAACTCTTGCTACAATTTCAGCTGCAAGTCTTTTGGGTTTGTCTCTTCCAGCTTTGCACATCTAGAAACATAAATCTTTGTATTTATTTATTTATTTATTTATTTATTTATTTTTATTTTTTTTTTTGCTCATGCTCAGACTGAATGGAGAGTGTCTGTGAACATCAATTGTCAAATAGTGCCACAAATTATCAATTAGATTTGGATCTGGATTTTGACTGGAACACTTAACTGATTCATCATTTACTCATACTCTATGCTTTCAGCCATTGCCCTGCTGGAAGGTGGATCTCTACCCCAGTGTCAAGTCTTTTCCCAACGTCAATGGATTCTCTGTTTAGCTCCAGTCACCTTCCCATCAACACTGACTGGCTTCACCATCTCTGATGAAGAATGCCGTCCACCGCATGATGCTGCCACCACCATGTGTCACTGTGGAGGATGGTGTGATTGGGGTGATGTTCATGATTAGTCATTTTTTTATATAGCCCAAAAAGTTCAATTTTGGCCTCATTTCACCAGAGATCAATCATTCACATTTTTGAAGTATCCCTGCTACGTGCAGACTAGACTTCTTATGGCTATCACTTCTTACCACTCTTCCTTGAAGGCCAAATTTATGGAGTGAATCACTGCAGCTCTTTCAGAGTTACCATTGGCTTCTTGACTGCTTCTCCGATTAATCCTCTCTGCCTGGCCCGCCAGATTAGGTGGAGGGCCAAGTTCGGGTAGGTTTACTGATGTGCCATACTCTTTCCATTTTCAGGTGACTGACTGAACCGAGCTCTGTGACATGTTCAAAGCCTGGGATATTGTTTTATGACCTAAACCTGCTTCAAACCTCTGTTCCCTGGTCATCATGAAGCTGCTTGTTGAATTTACGTTTCTGTTTGGATTTATTTATAATAGACATGTAACAACAAAGGAGGATGAATACGAACACTTTCCAATCTTATCAGGGTTTTTTACTTTGTAAAAAAAAAAAGAAAAAGAAATATATCATTTTACCTCTGCTCTACAATCATGCACTGCTTTGTGTTAGCTTATCTTCTGAAATCTAAATAAAACATATTGAAGTCTGTGACTGTAACGTGAGAAACGTGGCAGGGGTTTGAAGACTTCCCCGCGACACTGTTGCAACGTAAGTCCAGAGAGCAGCGAAGTGTGTTTTTCTGACTTCATATACTACAGGTTTGAACACCATACACATATATTTACTAACTTGATACAAACTTTTAATGCAATATGCTTGCACTATCTCCCTGTAGCTTCATATCAATAAGTCATGTTTGTTCTGTATGGAGGCAGTATTTTTGTCTTTCACCAGAGCTGTAATTGAATCTATGTGTAAAGTGCAAGCCCTGTGGTGGAACCTTAGAGACTCCTATAAATAAACAGCCAGTGCTCCTTCATCACTTGCCTGTTCGCCACATGGAATGATTAGCTCATGGCAGCGGCTATCTGATCTTACAGTGTGTTGCCGCAACTATTTTCTGTCAGCTATGTACGTTGGTTAACTCATGGAGCGTGTGGAGAATGCGGTCTCGAAGGAAATCAGATGATGTGGCTTGATAGCAACACGTTTTGGCCATTTTATTCCTCTTTGAATGAGTCTTGGTTTATGGTGGTGTTGGTGAAGTAATTTCTTGTCTCTTTGTAAAGGAATCTGTAGATCAGTCTGAATGTGGTGGTAAAGAAGTCACTTGTAGGGTCCGGGTGGCAGACATGCTGTTAAAGACTCAAAAAGGGTCAATACTTATTGTATCTGTAAAGATAAAACTGAGATTTTGATTTCCTCGCTTGCTGAAAGTTTGAAGTTCAATGAGATAATGGCAAACAATGTTTAGCATAATAACAAAGAGCCATGCCTATTGCTATTCTGTGGATTTCTTATGAACCAAGCCCTAAATCAAGCAATCTATTCCCTAGAATCTGCCCTTTGTTATATAACTATTATGTATTAACATGCTGTAAAAGTGTCATTACGTCCTTGTTTAGCAGTGTGTTTCTGAGGGTAATATAAAGTTTAGTTTTTTCTTTCTGTTGTGATTAAATTTTTTTATTTATTAATTTATTGGATATATCCAGACAACATTTTCTATAGTCTTAAACAGAATTTAAACGGCTTTCAGGAAAATTGTTACGTTACACTCTTGCAAAAATATTCATAGGCCTTGTATCTTTTTTGACATATTGTTATGGTAACAAAAACTTCAATGTGGGATTTTTATATGACAAATCAATACAATATAGTGGACAATTGTGAAGCAGAAGGAAAATGATAAGTGCTTCCTAAAACAAATCCCAAATAAAATCTGATAAGTGCACAGTACATTTGTATTTAACACAAGTACTTTTCTATGTTGGAAAAGTAGAATAAAAACTTAACAAAATGCTTCTAATCGAAAAGGAGAAAATCTATGTACAGCCGATGAACAGCTTTTGAGAGTCATGTTTTCAAAAATAGGAAAAATCCCAAGAACCGTGAAGCTTGCTCTTCTTATAATTGAGATTTGACTGCACCTTAAATTTTTTGCTGAAAACTGAAACAGAAATCTATGTAAATTTTTGGCAGGAATAGTGCATAATCGTTGATATTTTCTATTGGTTCAACGGACAAAATCCACCCTCTGTGGGCAGACTGTTGGTAACAAGGTGTCAAAGCATCCAATTTCAAATAGGTGCTGTGCTAAATTCTCTTTTATATGTCGACACAACACTGGTGGGTTCCCACACTGTGTTTAGGGGATTATAATGTGTTTTATGCTTAATTCAAAGGCCAGAGTCCGGTAGATTTTTTTTAAATCCTTCAGAAATTGTAATTGAGCTTAAAATTAGTTAACGAAATGCTGTCAACGTCCAAGAAAAACAATGAAAGTTCATCATAAAGAACCAAAAAAACATTTTAAGACAATTTTTGAGAACATTTAAATGCTTGGAAGCCATAATTTTAGCCAAGGCAAGGCAACTTTATTTGTATAGCACATTTCAGTACAAAGAAAATGCTTTACATGATTAAAATATAGGAAAATAAAACAGAATAAAAGCAAGTAGGAAGAAAATGTAGAAACAAAATAAAACAGGAAAATGGAACCTAAAAGCAAATATTAAAAACAGTTTGACTACAAAGTTGAACTAATCATGTTTCAGTAAAACAGTTTAACTAGAACAGTTGAAGGCAATCCTAAACAAATGTGTTTTTAAAGGAACTCAGGCTTTCAGCACTTTTACAGCTTTCTGGAAGTTTGTTCCAGATAAGTGGAGCATAGGAACTAAATGCTGCTTCTCCATGTTTAGTTCTGGTTCTGGTTCTGCAGAGTAGGCTGGAGCCAGAAGACCTTAGTGGTCTGGAGGGTTGATGCAATGATAAGTCTGTTATGTATTTAGGTGCTAAGCCATTTAGGGATTTATAGACTAACAGAAGTATTTTAAAGTCTATTCTCTGAGATACAGGGAGCCAGTGTAAGGACTTTAGAACTGGGGTGATGTTCTCTACTTTCTTAGTCTTAGTGAGGACGCGGGCAGCAGCGTTCTGGATCAGCTGCAGCTGTCTGATCCACTTTTTAGGCAGACCTGTGAAAACACCGTTGGAGTAATCAATTCTACTAAATATAAACGCATGGATTACTTTTTCCAGATCCTGCTGAGTCATCAGTCCTTTAATCCAAGAAATGTTCTTCAGGTGGTAGAAAGCTGACCTTGTAACTGTCTTTAGATGCTTTTGGAGGTTCAGGTCTGAGTCCATCACTACTCCCACGTTTCGGGCCTGATCAGTGGTTCGTAGCTGAAGCGACTGAAGCTGTGCGCTAACTTTTGATCTCTCTTCTATTTCAACCTCTTGTATTTTGTTTAAAGGTGAAATATAATGCTTTCATATCCTTCCTTTTTAACATTTAAATCACTTAGTTGTGGTCTATATAAAGTGGAACTGCAATGCTTTGGTCTGAATTCTTTTTTACTTTACCTCCCTGTTCCCCTTTTTTTTTCTCTGTTCTGAGGTGCGTCTGAGAGCAACTCGTTTCGGTGCTGTCTCTTTAAATCTAAAGGAGGCACTTCACACCTGTCCCCCTTCCAGGTCGCAGAGCTTTCCACTCCACCCCAATCAGCCATTTTTATGGTTTGCTGGGGGATGGTGTAATGAGCAATCAAACATTTAGTCTTATCCACTTGTTGCTTCAGCATTCTTCAGCTTGGACTACAAAATTGTGGCAAAATTGGTGAGCTGGAAGTCCATAACCTTGTTTAGCAGTTCTGCAGCAAATACTGTGATGTAATTGTTCAAAAAACATTATAGAGAACAGAGAAAACTGAACGGCTTGAAAAATATGACCCAAACAGGATATAAAGATATCTACCCAGCACCTGGAGAAATTAAATTAAACTTTTCTACCCACCAAGAGCTTCCAAGAGCAGGACAAAAATGTATTTAAGGCCTAAAAAAAGTAGATTTTGCATGATATGTCCCCTTTAACATCCAAAAGGCAGGGGTGTATGGGTTACATCTGGTGTGCCAAAAGCTTGAAAAAGACAAGATAAAATCAAGAAGCAAGTTTGTGTATTAAATATAATAACGACATTAGTCAGGTGAAGCCAACTGAGTGACTTCAAGCCAGCAGGCAATACATTATTCGCAGCCAGAGTGTGCTGTGAGACCACAAAAAATGAGTTGCCTTTTGACAGGAGGAATTTAGCCATATTAGGCAAACAAGTTGATCAAGAACAAAGAAGCTGCTGAGTTAAAATCTAACAAAAACAGAGCTGTACATCCAAAATATATGTGTAAATGACATCTTCAGTATTCGGCTGAGGCATTTAAAATTGAAAAACACTATAAGAGATCAGAAAACTCTTAAATCTGTTCAGTGGAAGATTAAGCTCTGGGGCGTTGAAGTGTCTCTTGATGGCTCCATTAAAACCGGCTGAAGGTGAGAGGCTGCAGCTCGAGCCGCGGTTTTACCTTTCTCTTCCTGAAGCCTCACACTGTAGGATCATGTGGCTCGCATTTAATGGCCATCTTTTACAGAGGCAGCAGATCCCACTGAGTGATTTATTGCTGTTTGGTAGAATAGTCCGCCCTGTGAACAGAGATCGGCTTCACTGTTGGGGGTAAATTTATCAGTTCACCCTTGTATATATTACAGTTTAATAGCATGTGGGCAGATACAGCTCCCAGGCTGTCCCACAACAGCGTTGCTTAGCCCTAACTGTGATAATCCACTTGGTCCATCTTTGGACGTAGTGGATTATTAAAACAGTCAACTAGATTGTTGCATTTGCTATGTAGCAAAACAGCGCAAAGTCTAAGCAGCACAATTACTTTAAAGTGAATATCGGATATAGCGTGTCAGCCACATTTATTGGCACCTCAGGTAGAAAGCTATTATTAGAGTAGGCTAGTCTCACACTGTAAAAAAAATATTTTTTAATATAAATCCAACCTTTAATTTATTCAGTGGGGGAAAAATTCCCAAATTCTGAAATGAATCGCTTGTTAACCAAAATCAATGTTGCTGCAATGATTGACACCCCCGAAGTTGTGTTTGATAAAATGTCTCTGAAGTGGGGGTTTTTAAGTTTGTCCTTTCCTTTTTCAGATTGTAGGAATTTGTTATTAGTAAAGCCATGACTTGTTGTTACCCTCTTCTCTAAAGATTATTTAGGAAGCATGTCAGGTAGAAGCCTTATCTGCTCTACCATCACAAAGGAAAAGCATGTAAACCCTTCTGGGACTATAACTGAGATAGAAATGTTCAGCATGTAACACTCCAGGTGGGTTTAGTGTGAAATAAAGGGTGAATATTTGGGGGAAATACCTAATCTAAGTATAGTGGAGGGTCTGTGGTGGTGTGGGCCTGTTTCCCTGGTAAGGATCCAGCGAAACAGGCTTAAATTGGACATCACTGTGGTCAAAAGAGTGACTAAACAAAAACCATCACTAAACAGAGAGGGAGGATTGGGCTTCCCACTCCCCGGTGTTTACTGCTTAATCGGCCAACACGTTCCAAAGAGATTACATCAGCAGACTCATCATGATTCAGGTGACCAAGTCCTCCACTCTCACCAAGCAATAGCCTCGAATGCAGATCAACACACACAAATGGTTCGCCAGATATAAAAAAAACTAAGACCTTAATCAAAAAAGAGAATCTGTGGGTTGTGCTGAAGAGAAGAGAGGACGTGTTAAGAAGAATCAAAGAACTGTGACTCTATGTGCTCCAAGCTTGTGAAATCTCATTGGAAAATACTAATTGCTGTCCTACTGGCATTAACTGCAGTGTGAAATTGACATTTACACTTGTAGACCACAAACGAAAGCCAGAGCCAATGCAACAGACTCCAGTCACCCGGGACACATTCGTTTTTCTACACTCTCATCTAGTAAAAGGTTCAGGAGTTTAAAAACTTTTTCTTCGTATGAACCAATGGTAATAAATTAAATTGTATTCTAAATTATCCTGCTCTATTAAAGGACTAATTAATTTGAAGGCTTTTTACAGGTCTCTAACCACAGAGCCAACAGCAGTGACCAGCAATATATTTACCCTTCATTGATATTGTGACATTCAGCAGTCTCAACAGAAAAATGAACCCTTTCATTGGACCAGCGTGAATAATTACTGTTTACGGATAGAGCAAAACCTTTGCAAAAATTGGGTACACAAAAAAATAAACGTAGGACACATCATATTGCATCATAAAATTCATGTTATGCTCTTGTAAAAACTAGAGGCAGCATGATTTGATGGTATAAAAAGCAAAAACATTAACCCTCTTCAAATAAAAAAACAAACAGATAAAACCTCTATAACAAAACAGTACAAGATACAGCTCATCATTGTGTCCTAAGTGCATCTTACTGGAACAAAGAACATTAACAGGTTGCACATTCATACAGTTTTTAGTTTTTCTTTTTTTTTTGTAGTACAACCAGTCTGCAAAATTATCTCTCATATTTTTGTTTTTGCTTTGTTTTTTGATAACAATAGCGTTTTTTTTTTGTTTTTTTTAAGTATAGAGAGCATTCGCAAAACAGCCAACACAGACGTATTGGCAGTGAGTGTAAATGACACGTATCTGCACTCAGAAGCTGTCTGTGGTGACGCTGGTGACCTGCGGCTGCACCCTGTTCCTGTTGCGGCTGAAGAGCCAGGCTGCCCTCCTGTGGCGGTAGCGCTTGGACAGCAGCACGTAGAGCACCGGATTGATGCTGGGGTGCAGGTACTGCAGCATAGTGCAAATAAAGTAGAACATATCCCAAGCCTGTCCGTGCCGGTACAGTCCCAGGTACACGCACAGCTCCAGCACATATCCGGGCAGCCAGCAGACGGAGAAGGTGGCGGCAGCCAAAAACACCATGACAGAGGCTCTGCGGGTGTTCCTGGCGCTGGACACCGACATTACAGGGCTCTTGTGGAGAAAAAGTGCCAGGCGAACGTAGTTGAAGGCGATGACCACCATTGGAATAAAGTAATAAAGCACGAACTGGCTTAGGACCACTTGGTAGTGGTGCTCATGAATGGTTGGAAGGCAGAAGCTGAAGTTTGCCAGGCTTGGGTTAAGACTTTCCTTGGTGGCAAACATTCGCAGGGGCAGGCTGATGAAGAAACTGAGGGCCCAGACCAAGACAAACATGAGGATGACCAGGTCCATGGTGGGAGGCTGGTACGGGTTGGTGATGATCATGGCTCGAGTCATGGAAACGGCGCACAGCGAGTACGTGCTCGCTGCCAGGCTGAACGCCAGCAGGAACTGGTAGACCTTGCAAGAGATGTCACCCAGGGGCCAAGAGTGACTGACGGCGGAGTGCAGAGTGAAGGGAATGAGGAGGAGGGTCAGGGAATCAGCCAGAGTCATGCTGAGGAGAAGGATGTCCAGCCGGTTCTTACGCAGCGTATTTTCCTTGGCAAATAAAGAGAAAACCAGCAGGTTGGCGCAGAAGCCAATGCCCAGGATCACTCCGCAGATACAGGCAAAGATCACCCCATACGTGTTGGGAACAGCCATGATGCCACTAGCCAGACACCTGAAAAATGTAAAAAAAAAAATGAATTAATTAAATAAATAAAAGATATGTTGTATGACTGCCAAACTCTCAATCATTTAACAGAGCATTTCAGAAGTCTGCATACCATCACAGCCTTCTTCACATTTTGTCATATAGCAACCACAAACTTCAATATGTTTTATTTTGATTTTACCCAACAGAGTAACACAGAGTAGCAAATCATTGTGGAATCCAGATTAAAGGGAACATGTTATGCGAAATTCAGCCCTTAAACTGCGTAGATATCTTTATGTTCAGAATCAACTTTATTCGCTAGGTTTGTGGGTATAAACAAGGAGTTTGACTTCAGATTCCAACGCCCTCAACGTGTGACAAAAAGGCTGACAAGCAGAACAGCAAACTATAATCTATTACAGGAAAAAAACATTATTCAGGGAAAAGGTGAGAGGAGGAGTTGTTTCATACATATCTGTAAGGATGTGTATAAATGTTTATTTTTCCCTCTCTGCAGGGTAGCTGAGTGTAAAGTGTTAATCAGAGACACAGCCTGGGGGTAGAAACCGGCTCTGTGTCAGCTCGTATTACCCATCAGCGCTCTGTAGCCCCAAGTTGAAGGTAAAAGCCGGATGGAGGAGCACCAGACAGACTGAATGGTGGCAGAGTAGAAGGTGATCAAGCAGCTCCTGAGGAAGGCTTCACATCTTAAGTTGCTGCCGGGTCTTCTTACGGATGGTGTCAATGTGTGAGGACCATCTCCCAACACAGGGAGTGAGCCACAGCAGACACAGTGTTGTCTTTAACGGGGTTTAGCTCCAGGTGGTTCTGGGCGTGCCGGTGGACCAGCTGATCCACCTCCTGTCTGTATGCAGACTCATCATCGCTCTGGATCAGCTGAAAGGGGTGCCAGTGTTGATTGTTCTCCCTAACCTCACCTACAGCTGGTTTTCCACTGACAGGTGGAGGGCGGCACTGTGAGTTGGGTGAGCTCCTGGTGGAGTGAAAAGCTCTGTGATCTGGAAGGAGGAGGGGGGTGGTGGCCTAGTGGTTAGAGCACAGAGCCTCGGTCCCAGAGGCTCTGAGTTCAACTCCCACAAGCTGCCATTCTGGGTCCCTGAGCAAGACCCCCAACCCCCAATTGCTCCACACAGTGGCAGCCCACTGCTCCCCAAGGATGCAGAAGTGAATTTCTCCATTGTGAGATCATAAAGTTAAATTATTATTCAATTATTATTATAAAGAGCCCAGTATGGGGCCCCATAGCCCAGCCATTTAATGAGACCACACCAAAACAAGTTGCTATCGCCTCTGAATAGGGGCAAAAGAGCGGCTGTAGGGCAGAAATAATGAGGACTACAGACCAAAGCGTTGCAGTTCCACTTTCTATAGACCACTGAATGATTTCAATGTGAAGGGGTAGGCATTAAAAAGCATGATATATCCCCTTTCAATGATCCACGGTTTTCATTTTGGTGACCCCCCCCCCCCCCCCCCCCACACACACACACACATAGTTATTACATGTTCAATAAACTCTGTAGTCACATCTTGTCTTTGAGCAGTTTTCAAAAATACCTCCTGTGTTTGTAATGTCCCCCTGTCCTATATATTCTTAAATTATTGTCTTCAGTCTGCCATAATGCAGCTACTGAATGAAGTTTTCAATATTCTTCTCCCATCTGATACCTTTGCAAGAAGATTCTTGGAAGCCTCTTTACAAACTACGGCTTTAGCTAAAAGATGCAAGTGGATAGATCTCAGGAAAACCCTTTTGCTGTAGCTGAACTTTGTTTTAGATTCATCAGATAGACATGGGAATCCAAGATTGAATGCTGAAATAAATTCAGTAAGTGCTTCAGCAAAGTAGACCTTTTTGCTTTTATCTTACTTATAGTTCTAAAATGTCCACATCTAGGCAACAGGATTGTTGCAGCTTTTTATGTTTTGTACTTTTCCTCTAATGTGTATTTAGATGTTTTACTTAAAATGTACAGGATAAACGTTACATCATATGTAGAAAGAGTTTTGAAATGCTTCAACAAAGGCTAATTTGTTTTGCACATCGCAGAAACCTGGCATTTCAACAGGGTTGTGTACACTTTTTTAAAACCATTGTTAATGATTAGGCAAAGCTTTGTATATAAAGAACACTACAAACACCGTTTTTTATTGGTACAACAGATAAAAAAACGGTTATCTGACATTTGACAGCAAAAACAATAACCATGATAAAATATTCAGAAACAAAAAATTGCATGTCATTGTTCCTGGAAAGACATTAAAATACCGTGATGCTTTGATCATTAAAAAAGACATAAATAAGAGCAGAATGAACATTGTTAAAGTTCAGTATTAAATTACCGATAACAAGGCAGTAAAAAATGAATAATTATAGTTAACACCCACCATTGTTGTTCCTCAGCTGTCTCTTTTTCACTGCGTCTGTAAATAAATGAGCCACAGAACGCGTGGGAAACACTTCGTTTTGTTTTGCTGGGTTGTGTCCTGTTGAAATGGTCCGAACAAGCTGGGCTGTCGGCCTCCTTTGCGCTGATTACAAAGTGCCACGGCGAAAGGTGAGGGCATGAAAGGCAAACATTACTTGGACCAAATTATTTCTAGTTGACTGGGTTTAAAGATAAATGTTCTCCGCTGTCTAGAGACTGAGAGCAGTGACATGACAGACATGCTTGGCAGGTTGATGGTGGAGACTCTTTACTTCATCGCTTCCATGTGTTGTAGCTGTAAACAAATACAGTACTTAAAGCACGTTAAAAAAAGGTTTTTAAAGTTTTAAAGCAGTAATAACTACCATATTAAGCAGAAAAATGCCTGATGACAGTGTAATATATCTGTCAGAGTAATTCAATGTAAAATGATTTCAGTAGTGTTGATTTTTGTCAATTACCCAAATATTTTAAATTACTTTTTCTGACTAATTCACTGCTATGCTTTATCATTACATATAAATGTTCTTAGATATTTAAAAGAGGGATTTCATTGTAAAAAAAAAAAAGGAAAAAAAAGTATTTTCCTGAATGTGTTTAAACTGAAACGTTTTAAACTATAACAAATATTCAGGATTACAGCTCTGTTGTTTCCTGACAGAAAAACTGTGATCACGTCGCCTTGAAGAAATACAAATGCTGTTAGAGTGCTTATAACTACTCTTCGGTTTGATGGGCTGTATTTTTTATTAGTTTTTAAATGCTATATTAAACTGTAACTATGCACTGATCTCTCTGGGCTTGATTAGAAATGTCTTTACAAATGTATTTTTTATTATTATTACAGTCCCTCTATGACACTGTGAGCCCCGTTCAGAAGCGACATATCAATGTTTCTCTGCATGGCTCTGATTGATTTCTCCAGTGTAATCTGCAGACTGCTAACAGCGGCTTTATCAGGCTTTCCACAGCCTTTATGGCTGTGTGTCAGCTAATGGCCTGTGGTGTACACTGCTGCTGTTAGCACAGGATATAGCTGACGCTGATGCATCTGGTTACCAGACCATTACCAGTATCTCTGTCTTTCTTTCTGGGGTTGTTAAAACACACACACACACACACACACACACACACACACACACACACACACACACGGTTCTCAAGTGGGACATTAACAGTTTGGTTGACTGCTGCCTATGACCAAAGGTCAACAAAATCATCGATGTGTTTTTGGGTTTTTCGGTCATTTTCACACCTTCCTGTGACTGATCATTTTTATATTGAGTTTTAACCCATAAATCACTCTGAATGCCAGCTTGATTGTACTCTGTCACACTACAGGTGACAATAATGTCCTATCTCTGGTTGAATTAGTTTTATGTAGTGCTGCTGTCTATTAGTCTGACCCATCAGTCTGGAAAAGAGCTGATAGAGCCCCATTTCAAAGGCGGGACTAACAGGATCAGCGTCAACAGGTTAGGACCAATCAGATAACTATAGATGTGACGTAAAAAAACGACAAGCCATGCGCTCTGTTTTTTTTTTTGTAATTTGTAGTCCTCAAAATACATTATACCATCGAGCAAACTCTCCAGTGAACGATTTTTGCCTCTTTTGTCTAAAAAAAATCAGAGGATACATCGCGTAGTAACATGCACTTTCTTAATCTTCCAAGGCACCAAGAAACAAAAATCTCCGTATGTATCTTGACTATTATGTTTATAGAAAAAAGTGCTGCTGCATTATGGGTAATTCTGGCGCTGAGAGTGACGCATCGTAAAGTCTGGCGTCCCGTGCTGTGATTGGTCCGGTCCGTTTTAGACCAGAGAGTGTTGAGCCTTACACCGAGTAAGTCAGTCTGGCTGGCCAGGCCAGCTGTATATATATGTATCTGTAGAGTAAGACATTTGTAATAAAAAAAAATATTGTAAAAAAATTACATAAGCATTTATTAATGTTCATATTTTGTCTGAAGAGTGAAGACTTTCTTTCAAGGGATCTGCTGTGTCACAAAAAGTGGTTCACATCCTTACCAATTTCTTCCATTTTTGCCTTTTTGTCACATATAAATATGTCAGATCATCATTAAAATTTTAATGAAAAGCAAAGGTAACCAGTAATGCAAAATCCAGTTTTCAAATGGTGAGGATCTTTTATAAAGTAAAAACAAGTGATCCAAAGTAACCCGACCATTTGTGGCCCTTGAATTAACTGTGACTGACTGCTTTTTTTTTTTTTTTTTTTTGAATACTAAGTTCAATTTTACAAGCCACAACCTGATTCCTGCCAGGCCTGTAAATTCAAGAAATCACTTTAAATGAAGCTGTCTGTCAACACGAAGTAGGCTATACGTATATCTGGTAAAAAATTAAAAATAAAACATTTAAACTAAAATAAAAATACAAGGCAATAATGACACCATGAATCGAAATATACCTAGTAGCTACATTTTTAATGTTTGATTAACTGGAAACATGTACATTCCCTCAGTGCAAGTCTAGAACAATGAAGATGGGTCGAGCCCTTGACTTTGGCTGATTCTGAGCAAAACAAACAAGCGGTAACTTAGTTCAACAGAAGCATTTTCTGATGCCGCTGCTGATAAGTTATGAGTCCGTGGGGGATCTGAGGCGAGGAAGGATAGCAGTACCATCAACAACAGTCCCTATACTAAAATTCAACCACAAAGGAACTTATACAGGATGTAACTAAAGTGCATAATGGAATTAAATCAGCAGCACCATGATACATTCACAAAAATAAATATAGACTTTCAAAGTGAAATAAATTATGGCTGAACCATTTGGACAGAGGTACAGTCATGTAAAAAAAGAGGGTTCACCCTCCCTCAGCTCAAAGCTGCTTGATTAAATAGCCATCAGCAGCTGTGAGCTCTTCCATAAAAGCAGGAGTTTGGGCAGGTTGGCTGATGTATAATACCATATTGTCAAGGAGAGGAACCTGCTGTTGCACATTTCTCAGTCAAACTGTCTAAACAAATGTGACTTATCGAGAAGATTTGCCAGAACAGTGCTCTCATGTCAAAAAAAAAAAAAAAAAATACTGTCAGATTTGCAATTTTGCATCTGTGTGAGGCCTCAAGACTTTTGGAAACAATGTATTTAGGACAAAGTGGAGCTGTTTGGCTATAAGGCACAGCTCCATGTTTTGCGGGAGCCAGACACATCAACACCAGCGCCCCATATCAGCCGTCGAGCACGGTAGCGGCGGGCTCATGATTTGGGCCCGTTCTGCATCCACGGGATCTGAGCTCATCCTTCAGCCTTTGAGGCGACCATGAACTAGTCCGTACACCGAAGCATCTTGGAACTATTGTGAAGCTATATTTCCAGCACATAAAAGTAAACCATAATTGGGTCATATACAAGGAATGAAACGACAGTGTATAAAAAGGAGTGGACCAATAAAGTTGTCCAAAATGATGTAAGAGACGTGTGACTATAGCATGCTATTCCTCCTGAAGGTTCTGCAACAAATTATTGGATCATAGGCTGTACCGTGTTTTAGCCAAATTGCCTTTAGGTTTGTTTAATAAATAATGAAACTGTGGTGGGTTTTTAAACACCTGAAGTTGGATATAAATACTTTTAGAAGCTTGTAAAGCTCAGATCGTTGAATTCTGATATGGACAAACGTATACTTGAAAGAGGGTGCACTTTATTTTTTAACCGTGGCTGTGTTTAACTGAGTAATTTGTCAGAATTTCCCGTTCCTGGATAGTCGACGTGTGCGGAGCCAAAAAAAAAAAAAAAGCAGCTCTCTGAACTCTTCGTTTTGTGGTTTCTATTCAAAGAGCAAATGAGCATTTCCTCATCTCCTCGGTCTGTGTACATGTTTGATTATAGATTACAACGTATACAAAGGACACCCGATGGACATCCAAGCTACAGGTGTGAAGATCTCCCTAATAAATATCAACCTAAGATTCCATGTTGAAACTCCAGGAAGTATGCAAAAAACAAAAAAAAACAAAAACGGACATTTTATCATACAAGCACAACCCTGACCCCAGAAATTGTCAGTCTGTGTCAGTGTCTTAATGCAGCACCGTTAGGAAAAAAAAAAGGTCCTGTGGTCTAAAAACAGGGTCCTTGTCCGTTCATGGCCCCATTCCAGAGGTAGAGCGGGCTCTTCTCCTCTTCTTTTCGTTCTCTCTGCGTCGGCCCGATCGGACCTTTTTTTTCCTCTTGGTGGCAACCTTTAGGTCTTGGTCCTTGTAGGCCATAGCCTTGTTGGTCTCCTGGGTGAGGTGGGGGACCACCCTGTCCAGATTAACCCTCTCTTGCAGGTCCTTGCTGGCCCCTTGGGGCTTCTGGTGCAGGGTGTTCCCGCCGAACATTTGGCTCTGGGTCCTGCCGTGCACAGGTGGCGTGTGCCCACCGGCCGTGTGCACCTCCTCCAGCAGCTCCTGTAGCCACGTTTGGCGCCTGTGCACCTGGATGGAGCGGCTCTTGTCATGCAACAACTGGGCGTGGCTCACCGACCTTCTCCTTGCAGAAGCAAAAAAAAAAAAGATATAAGAAGAGAAAGTATTGAAAATGAGCATCATTTTGACATTAGGTTTTGTTACCTTAATCTATGGGCAATGCAAGCTCTTCTTCTTTTGCCTTTTTCATGCTTAAATGTTTATTTGGTATAGAGCATCTTAAACATTTAGATGGGAAAATCCTAAGAACACAGTTTTATGTTTTTTCTCGTGGGTTTTGTGTCACTCCATCGTGTTGAGTTTATGTGGGGCGGCTAAAAGTTATGGTCAGGATTCAGGAAACCTCAGTACAGCAGGTGGCAGCACAAACATGCCTGAGACCTGTCACTACTCTGACTTTAAGACCAGCCTAACAGAGAGAACCCCCACATATTTTATTAGGTACGTGTAAAAAAAAAAAAAAAAACGGGTCTGTGCTTTCCGTATAGCATTAGCTGAATGATTAAAGGCATTTTGCATAAACATTGGTTTTAATGTCCATCCTGAAGTCTGTATATTCAGTCATATACAGTCAACTATAACTTACGTTCTGTTAACGAGGGCATCAGCTGGCATCCCTTCAAAAGTCACTGGGAAGCACAGCAAGAACACAGCCAAACTCCACTGGCGAAGCAACGTTAAAGAGTTCATGCTTGGCCTAAAAATCTGAAGAAAAGAAAAAAAAAAAACATGCATGAAGAAAAACAAACATTTATCGTTTTTGCATTTTATGCTTCACTGGTCAGGTGCTATCTCCATTAGATGACGTCTTATGTTTATCAGAAATAAATAACAAATTGAACTTACACAACCCTTCCGGTTAAATTCCACAAAAAAATTTATATTCCAAGGGGAAAAAATTGGAAAACACCTTTTGAAATTATTCTGCCAACTGCATTTTGGTCCGTTTAGTATTTCTCGGTGGGACTTCAGCCTTGGGAAATTCCCCACGAGTGTCCTCCATTCATTTGCCTCCCAACAGTGTGTGTGGAGCTATTTATTTCTCCCCAGTGTCCAAATTAAAAGAGGGATAAAGATAGAAAGAGCAGCAGCAGCAGCAGCAGCAGCAGCAGCAGCCCATCAGCTGCGGAGCTGCAACTCTGCCCTGTTCTCCGGCAAGCTTTATGAAGAGTTACTCTGAAGCCTCATCATCATCATTATCATCATCTCTGGTGGCCCGAGCCGAGAATGAAAACATTTCAGTTCAGCGCCGTGAGGGAGCCTGTGTGAGAGAGAGTGGAGCTGAGAGAAAGTCAAACTGTGCGCTTTAGGTGAAGATGCAGCTACCTCAGCCCCGATCCGGTCTGTGCACCCTCCCCAACCTTCCTACCCCTCACCTTTGTCCCTCCCTCCGTACGCTTCATGCACACACACACACACACACACACACACACACACACACACACCTGCTGGGACGTGGAGAGGCGCCATGTGCAACACACAGAGCACCACACACAGAGGATTCTGGAGACACGCTCTTTACCGAAAGCTATTTTATTAACGTCAAACTATTTCATTTACACTTAAACAAGAAAGGGCCATAAACCATAAATAAGGCGTAATTCTTTCAGAAACATATCTGTGAGTAGAGGTAACCATAAGTTAACCGAGTGGAGAGTGAACGGTTTAAGGCGAGGGGAAGGGTTCCTCCAAGGTAAACACCTCGGCCTAACCACTCTCCCAGGGGAGAATGGCCATAACCTCAAAGAAATCCAACCCACAGCCTCTCTCGCTGCAGACCATTCAGTCCGCCGCCGTTCTGCCTCGGCAAACCAGCTCACCGCTGAATGGTCAGAGTGGCTTTCGGTGGTGGGGAGGCTCACCGTGTTCAGCTAATACAAAGTGAAGAGTGTATTGTTTTTCCATTGAGGGTTGTGAATCAAGTGTTAAATAAATAAATAAAGTGTCTGACACAAAATTATCCAAGCTCAAAAGGTTGAAGTAGGAGCTGCCTCTTGGAAGAAATGCTGCATGTGTCTCAGTGCGAGCGGCAACCGTGTTTGAAGCATTGGAATACTTTTATATTTACACATTTATTACACAGTGTTACGGCCCCTGGCCTCTGGAGGCTGTGCAGGCTTCATCGTTATGCAAATTCAGCTGTGTTAGACCAGCTACCTGATTGGCTGCCGGGAGGCTGCACAGGAGCTGCAACCTCATTGGACCAGCAGAGGACTGCCACGCCAATCAGACTGCTGATGAGACCCACCTGCACCAGAATAAAAGTCTCCAGACCGCATTCCTTCTTTGGGGGACAGCTAGTAGGAAGTGGCTTTTGGTAGGCTGTTGGTTTCAATTGTTTTGAATTGTTTTGGGCCCATTTTTTAGTTAGTTGTGCTTCCTAGTTTGGTTAAACACATAGTAATTTAATTTAGACTAAGCACTGTTAAGATTATCAGACCTTAATTTTGCGTTAAACTGGGTTGTATTGTTTTGTGTTTGTTAAAACCTATTATTTTTGTAATAAACCACCATTTTTATTACACTCATGTCTCTGGATGCATTTTTATGTTGCTGCCCCTGAACCCCTAGACCTTCGGGGCTTGACTTAAGTGGGGGCTCGTCCAGGAGTTGAACCCAGGACCTCTCGCACCCTAAGCGAGAATCATACCCCTAGACCCTTTCACATGCCACTCTGCTTCTCTGGACACAGTTTTATGTTACCTCCTCTGTACCCCTAGACAAAGGGGGCGTAACACACAGCAAGCTTTATTGGTAGGATAAACAGCCCAGAGTAGGCTGGATTTAAAAAAAATAAATGGAGGCAGTTCCCATTGATCTTTGTCTTGACTTTGCATGTTCCATGAGGTTGACATGGATGTTTTATGTGCAGTTGCTTATTCTTGCTTGATTATGGCTCTTAAATAAAATCCAATAACCTAAACAAGCTTCTGACCAAATTAGCAAAAAAAAGTTCAAGAACTTTCGAGGACCCCTCGTTCTACATTGCAGGCTGGACAGACAGAGCAATAGTTTGCTTTCTAACATCGCAAAATCACTTTTTAGGACGCTTGGGACTGCGTTCCTATTTTCAAGTGAAAGTTAACAGTAAAAATTTGGTTTAGTGTGGTTGCACTCAGGATTCCCAGGAGTCACTCACTTTTGGTTCAGTCCAGTCATTTAAATATTGCTATGAATCATTCCTGGATCTTGACCAGTGCTTTGTGGGCAACAGAACATTGTGTTTTGAACCCCAAATATTTCAGTTATTGTTTTTAATGTTTCCTTTAAAGTCACTATGGCTCATTATTGAGGTAATGGATTATATAATTTCATGTCACAGATACATCTTTATTTGACAAAAATATATATATTACATTTATAGTGACATTTGTGTCCTTGGTGAACTGAAATAATGTTGGTGATCTCTTTCCTTCAACTGTGCTTCATTGTCAAGTCAAAAGGTCATTTTAGTCAGTATTTTGTCCTGTAAGAATTTAATTTAAAATCTGCCATGATTTTAGCCTTTAGTAGCTGTTGTTGACATAATGATTGAAATGAACACTGACCACATGACCACGTAAAAAGAGCTTTTGGTTGAGTGGATGATGCCATCCCTGCATGTCTTTTTAAATAGGTTTTCCTTCCATTGGAGCCTCAGTCCTTGCTATTAAACATAGCAGTATTACTTCCAGTGGGGTTCCTGATGCTTTCAAAAATGCAATTGTAAACCCTTTAATTAAAAAAAAACTGGCCTTGACACCTCAGTGTGCTCAAATTTTGGACCTATTTCAAAGATCAACCATTCCTTTAAAAAAAAAAAAAAGATTGTTTTTACCCAAATGATTGCTTCTTGGGTGCAAATGGGATTGGGGAGGTTTTTCAGTCTGGTTTTATACATTTACATTCCGCTGAACCTGCACAGTTAAAGGTTTTTAATTATATTATTTTAGATATAATTAAATAGATATAGATCTTACTGCAGCATTTGATACTGTGGATCACAGTATCCTTGTCTCCCATTTGGAACATTGGGTTTGCATTAAAGGCTCAGCACTGGATTGGTTCATGATTTGTGTGATAGAACATTTAGTGTCAATATTGAACACTTTGTGTCTATGCAGTTCCTCTTTATGTGGGGTTCCTCAGGGCTCAGTTTTTGGACCTCTTCTGTTTTCTTTATACCTCCCCCCTATGGGGTCTATTTTTAGAAAACATTGTATCGTGTTTCACAGCTATGCGGATGACTGCCAGATTTACCTGCTTTTGTCACATAATAATCCATGCTCCATCCAGGCTCTGTTAAATTGCCTTGAAGATATCAAGGCTTGGATGGCTCTACATTTTTAGAGTTTCAATGAGAGCAAAACAGAAGTCTCTTTATACATGCCCATTAGTACATCATGCAAGCCGCTTATTAATTTTGCTGGCCTAGAGCCATACGTAATAATCTAGGAGTAATTATGGACTCAGGTTTTAAATGTAATAACCAGATCAGATCTGTTTTGCAAATTAGCTTTTTCCAAATAAGCCAGTTTTGTCGAGGTGTGATTTAGAGAGAATAATCCATGCTCTTATTTGTACTGAACTATTGTAATGAACTTTATGCTGATGTTAGTCAAGCTTCCATTTCACGCCTTCAGCTTGTTCAAAACACCGCAGCCCACATTTTAAGTGGTACACGCAGGTATGAACACATATCATCTGTGCTGTCCTCCATTCGTTGGCTTCCTTTGCATGAGAGAATCAATTTCATATAAATGCCTGAATGGTCGGGCTGCTCATTACCTCTCTGATTTACTCCAGCCTCATTTACCTTTGCGGGTCCTTAGATCAGGCAACCAGCTACTTTTAGTTGTCCCAAAAACAAAAACAAGGATGAAACTTAGAGGGGATTGAACCTTTTCTGTTGTTGCTCCCTTTGGAACTAATTTCCTTTAAAATTTTGACCAACACAGAAAAAAAATCCAATTCTACTTAATCTTTTATGATGTAACCATTATCAGTATAGTCTATTTAACATCTTGAGTCAGTTGTTTAGTAGGACTGTTTGCCTTTATTTTTAAGTCTGTAAAATATGTATTTTTTTTGTGGTGATGATTAGTTGCATAGTTAGGCAAAGCCTGCTTGGTGGTATGTTATTTAATAGAAGACCGAATTTTTTACAGGCAGTCATCATTCAGTTGAGCCTTGGGTCCAGAAAGAGTTTGGATCTGTGGGGACCCCCGCGCTCTCTCCAAATTCAGACTTTCTTCTGTTTCCAGGGAGTCAGCCCCAACACTTTAGCATTCGGTGGGGGGAAAAACTACCTCATCTGATTCCTTTTTGCAAAGACTTTACCTGCAAAAAAAAAAAAAAAAGAGAGAGAGAAAAAAAATCCCATTTCCTGGCAGACTGAAGCCTGTGGAATGGGAGCCAGGAAAGCTGCGTTTGATTGATGCTAAATTGCACTCTCAACACAGAACAGTATTCCTGTTCGTTTTTCTTCTCTTTTGCACCGAACCCGCTTCACATTCACACGTCCAAAGTTTAAAACACACCCACCCGCCACCCCTAGGTTTCTAAGTGTTTGCGCCCTTGTTCACCGAACAACAGGCCCATGCAGCCGGCATCAAGGGAAGCACCTATGTCATGTGGAGAGTTTAGAGCCTATTTTTAGACGCGTTGTGCTCGTTCCCTGTAAAGACCCACCCTATTATGTCATAAACTCTGGCTTAGGTTGCTCCAACAGTTCCTGCTTTTGTTACATTTATTCGCCACGTAATATGACGTGTTTATTACAATTTCTCTCATTGCTGATCATACATTGGAAATATGTGCTAATATTTTTCACACAGCATTTGACTGACAAAAAAAAACAACACACACACACACGCATCTTAAAACAGCTTAGAAATGAATATGGCAGAGTTTCTAGCAAACTGAGACAACTAAAATGTCACATTTTACAAAAATGTTATTTTTAAAGACAAACAATTTGAGGTTTTAAACTATATTTGAAAAACGCTCCCTTTGTGGTGCATTCATGGCTCTGAATTGTTCATATGAGAGCCCAAGGTTTGTTTTCCTGGAAAGCTTCACTTGAAAAATTACTTTTGCAGAGTTACTTTTCCCCCTTAATGGTTTCTTAACACGCGTTACTGTACGGACCATTTCATCTGGGTCACTTGAAGCACGCTTTATAATGCTGTATTGTGAGCATTTCATGGAGAGTCTTCTGCGTCTCATTCACACCTACTAATCATAACTGTCATCTGAGCAAAGCTCTTTAGCCTCCTTTTACCTCAACCCCGGTTCGGCTGCTTTCAGCAGTTCTGCTTCTGAGGCTGGGCTATTTTCAAATAAATGTTCAACAGACCAAAGCGTTGAATTGATCCAACTGGTTTCCTTTACAGTCGGTGGTTTATTGGTCATTTTTTTTATTGCCAGGTTTCTTGCAGTCTATAAAAGCTGTTTTAATTTTTAAGGCTGGGGTTAGATTAGTGTTCGCGGGGAGCTTTTTCAACCACAGCATGATAATTTACGGCGATTTTTAACTGACAAAAAAAACACCAAAGCCCAATGATTTAATGACTGAATGGATATATGTTTGCATAACATTAAAATAACTCTTAATGGTTAGGTTTGTTAATCATACTCAGGGACAAGCAGTCAAAATAATGTCATCATAATTATTCAACTTAAGATAAATTTTGATATGGCTGTGAAAGCAAAGCAGTTCTGTTAGCTTTACAAATTTCTAACAACTATCAGATTAAACCTTTCCTGTTTTAAGCCAATTAGGATGACCAAAATTATGTTTTCTAAATGCCAAAATAACCAGTTGTTTTTTTTAAACTTCCTTCAAAGTCATGTTTACATGGATCTCCTCAGTATTTGGTAGAATTTACTTTTAAATCGTATGATTGGGGTCAAATATTTCGAGGATCCTTCAACAGGCTTCTCACAACAGCTTGCTGAGACTTTGGCTCATTCCTCCTTGGCACAACTGCTATGACTGATGAGGTTTAGGTTTATGGTCCATTTGGAAAATCCATTTTTGCCTAACCTGTAGCCTTCTGGCTGACACCTCAGTTTTCCCTCAGTTTTAGTATATTTATTTCCCTGAATTTGGTGAAGTTCATCACGCCTACCTGAGGCAAAACACCTTGACATTATCATGCTGCCGGCCACATACCTCTTACTGGGGATCACTGGTGTGATCAGGCTTCCAAGATTCATCTATTATTTCAAGATGTAACAGTGCTCATTATGGTCAAGCATTTCAATTCCAGTTTCATCAGACCACAAAACACGTCTCCAGAAATGAGGGTCGTGGGGTGCGTTAGCCAACTGCAGTCTGATTTCTTAGATCTCTTACCAGCTTTAACCAGCGTCTTAACAAGGCCTTCGGTCTGGAGTTGGTTCACACTGGTTAATAAAACATGTTGATCTCAGGTTTAAATAACTCACCTCCTTCCCGAACAGTACGATAACTTTACATTTGCAGAGTGTTTTTACCGTACATAAAACTTTTTTTTTAAAGAGATGAATATGGCACCTCCAGGCACTTGGAAATTTTACCAATGAATCACCCAGACTTGTGGTTGTTCGCAACTCTCTTCCTGATATCTTGCCTAATTTCCATTGATTCCTCCATGAAGTCATACAAGAAAGGAGTGTCTTTGAGGTTTTACCCTGAAATACATCCACAAGTTGCCTCCAGCAAACGTAAACAGTGAATAATCCTACTACAAGCCTACTAAGCCAAGTCAGCATCACAGGGCTTTGAAGAATTCACTGGAGGCATAGTAATGTTAGTTTACATAAACGTCTGATTTTGAAGAAGGTAACAAATAAAAGCATTATGCACATAGAAACAGAAAAAGGTTGTGTGTTTTTATACAGTACTTGCAAACGTCTAGTTTCAGCTGTAGTATAGTGGTTTAAATGAAAACTGTTTCATCGATATTTACACTGCCTGCCCAGAAACGCTTTACTCATTGCCTTCTTGGAACATGTTTCACACAGGAAGAGCATTGCTCACGCACCACCTCCTAATGCCATTTCCCATGTAAATAATAACTGACTTCTTTCTAAATAACCACCAAATGAAAGTAAGGCAATAGTAAAAGCTCCATAAACGAGCATTTGCATGAACTTCTAAGAAGTCTTTGAGGGTGTATTTGTTTTAAGACAGTACAAGTCCTCTTTGTTCATGGCCTCTCCTAGAGTAGCAGTCTTTTTTTTGTTGTTGTTATTTTGTTTAGTTATTTGTGTTGTTGTTTTTTTGCTTCAACGTCAGGGACCAAGTGATCTGGACATAAATTAAGCAATGACAAGAAAATTCTCTATTGAAGGTGAAATATAAGTTGCTTTTAACCTTTTTAGAGAAAATCACTTGAAAAGGTTTAAACAATCCCTTAGATTTTGACTGTTTTTTTAATCATACCTGCACTTGAAAAGCAAATTGAAATTGAAAAGTAATTAAATTGTACATCATTAAGAGCCTCGCTAGTTGCTTTTCATTTTCCAGAAAAAGGGCTCAACATTAATAAAAGGAGCATAGAGACATTTAGACCCAAACGTCTGAATCAACCTAAATAGATGAGAACATCAGTTCTGGTACCTTCACAATGTTTCCCAAATCAACAAGCAGGAAGCTTATGTTTTTCTGAAACATGTTTTTATTCAACTTATTTTAGAAATTTTATGCTATCAAGTTGATGCAGGCTGAATAAAATGCAGACTTGGCTTGACTATAAATGGTAAAAATGGACTGAACTTATATAGTGCTTTTCCAGTCATGTTGACCACCCAAAGCGCTGTACACTATAGCCACATTCACCCAGTCGCTCTCACTAACGCACACACATTTATACACCGAGACGCAGCTCGGTAGGCAACTTGGGGTTAAGTGCCTTGCCCAGGGGCACATCGACATGTGGCAGGGGGAAGCTGGAATCGAACCCACAACCCTCAGATTGCCAGACGACTACTCAACCCACCAAGCCACAGTCGCCCATAACCATGCATTATTACCATACATTATTATCAACATCAGAATCAGACATACTTTAATAATCCCAGAGGGATAATATATATATATATATATATATATATATATATATATATATATATATATATATATATATATATATATATATATATATAGAGGGTTCCTCTCAGTAAAAGAAAAATAAAATATGGGTGGCAATAAATCCAAATTAATGTAATTTTCATAATTATTTAAAAACACTTGAGCAATTGACATTATAAATGTCATTATGCCAGTAACGTATGAAAAGGGAAACACTATGTTACAGCAGATGTGTTAATATTACCGATAATCCTATACAAATGTAATCAAATAAGAGTAAGGATTTTCTCCTGGAAAAAAAAAACACCATGAAACAGAGATTTTAGATCCAAAATATAACTATAACAATGTCAAATATTCCCCAGCAGGCTACTTCACCGTTTCATGTCAGTTGCATTACACACTTCAATTAAATACTTTATAAATATATATCTTATTTCCAACTCTGAATGCACATTTTTTGGGTTTTGACCAACAATGCACAATGGACTGTTTAGTCAGAGAACGGTCGACCACTTCACCACTTAAAGAGGCATACATCCTGAACATTACCTAATTCCTGCTCAGGGTTATCCAAACATGGCCTTCGGTGCTGCGCATTTATTTATTTGATCCAAGTGTGTAGCTGCAAGATTTGTCCGTTCCTGTTTCAAGTTGCTTGATATATGATAATCCTCCTCAGGTAGTGCTTTTAAGGCTGATTTCATATTTACAACTACATGCTGTTTTTATGTTAACCATAAACGTCAAGCTCCTGGAGACAGAGAGTCGGGGAGGTCCTGCCAGGACAAAAGCGTGTTGTCCAGACTCAGTCTAGAGTGCAGGTACATTAAATCATTATTTTTCAGACAGGAAATATCTGCCACTGGACGTTTTGCCTGTAAAATGTATTTCTAAGATGAAACGATTCCTGCCTGGCACGGCTCAGCTCATGTTTTTGCACTCATCTGTTCAGCTTCCCAAGTGAAAGCTGCATTGTTTTTCGGCGTGTGATTTACAAAAAAAAGAGAAAAAAAAGTGTCTTTGATCACGTCCTAGAAAGTATTTCTGCTCGATCCCGAATGCAGAAAATGAGTCAACAGCTTCAGTCTTTGACCTATCCTCAGAAGGTGTCCAGCACATTTGCATTTTTTCTCTTGGCAGCTGTTAATGGCGTGGGTGGGGGGGTGAGGGGTGGGAGGGGGGGTTTGGATGTCTTGACTCTCTGCAGTGGGCCCTGTGCTCCAGGCCTAATGGAAGGAGGGAGCGGGAGGGCTCTTACCCCACACTTGTCCCGCAAACCCAAACCACAAGCTGCCCAATGTCTAAACCCCCCACCCACATGCAAACACACTGACCTCAGAAGCAGCTCCTAGGCCAGCTGGACGTGGCCTGACACCC
Source organism: Fundulus heteroclitus (assembly GCF_011125445.2). Classification (NCBI taxonomy): domain Eukaryota; kingdom Metazoa; phylum Chordata; class Actinopteri; order Cyprinodontiformes; family Fundulidae; genus Fundulus; species Fundulus heteroclitus. The sequence goes on from NC_046362.1 coordinate 11,230,159, forward strand.
CACACAGCACATCAACAGTGACCACCACCCTCATGCCCCTGACCTATAACCCAAACCATTACCATAAACTTCTGCCCGGGCTTGCCAAACAACACACGGGGCAGCGCTCACAGTCGCCGCTCGTCCATGTAAAGATAGCTCTGTCTCAGGGCAGAAAAAGGGAGCCGGAGGAGAGGGGCCAACGCTCTGGGCTGCGATGGCATTTAACACACGACATAAAACCCACTGTGGTGTTTTATGTTTTGTGGCTTTGGGTGATGCGGCGGGTGCTGGCTGAGGAGCTTCAGAAACTACTACAGCTGCTGTGATGTGTGAGTGTGACACAAAATAAAAGGAAAAAAAAAAGTACCCAGTGGCATTTGTAGCGTGCTGTTAGTGGTGGTTCTTTCTGTCGTTTCCCTTGCTGGACAGACTGCCTTATTATTATTTTTTTGAGCTGCCTAAGTCCATGCGAACAATAATAAAAAAAAAAAAATGAGAAAAAACAAACAAACACGATTGAATAATCAATAGAGGTCTGACTGAGACGGCCACACTCACTTGGTGTTACGGTAATGATGGCTGACTCGGTTTGTTTGCTTAAGTGAAGAGTGGGCTCAAATCGTTAATGAGTGCTTTGCGTTCAGCGTGCAACCACAGCTAAGCCAGTGGGTCAACAAGGTTGGCCAGGCTAACCACTCCCGTGTGTGTGTGTGTGTGTGTGTGTGTGTGTGTGTTCTCGCAGCTTTTTTTTTTTTGTTAATTTTACTAGTAAAGTGAGGACTTTGATGTAAAGTAAGGACCGAAAAAATGTCTGGGCTAGGGATTTGGTTTAGGTTAGGTATAAACCGGTAAAGGTTAGGTTAGGCCATAGAAAGGCTTGAAAGGTGATTACTCCAACGGTGTTTTCACAGGCCTGCCTAAAAAGTGGGTCAGACAGCTGCAGCTGATCCAGAACGCTGCTGCCTGTCCTCACTAAGACTAAGAAAGTAGAGCACATCACCCCACTTCTAAAGTCCTTACACTGACTCCCTGTATCTCAGAGAATAGACTTTAAAATACTTCTGTTAGTCTATAAATCCCTAAATGGTTTAGCACCTAAATACATCACAGACTTGTTATCAGCGTATCAACCATCCAGACCACTCAGGTCTTCTGGCTCCAGCCTACTCTGCATACCTAGAACCAGAACCAAACATGGAGAATCAGCATTTAGTTCCTATGCTCCACTTATCTGGAACAAACTTCCAGAAAATTTTAAAGGTGCAGAAAGCCTGAGTTCTTTTAAATCAAGATTAAAAACACATTTGTTTAGGATTGCCTTCAACTGTTCTAGTTAACTGAATCACCACTTCTTTGTTCTAATTTCTCCTACTTGCTTTTATTCTGTTTTAATTTGCTATATTTTAATCATGTAAAGCACTTTGCATTGTCCCTGTACTGAATTGTGCTATATAAATAAATTTGCCTTGCCTTGCCTTGAAAATTAATGGCAATCAAGGCACTGCCCTCACTGTGTACATTAAACAAGGATGTGTGTGTGTGTTTTAAAAATCCTGCTGAAGAAGTCAGGATTTGTCACCCTTTCAGTGAGTGCGTGTTACTTTGCTCTACGTCGTCTACAAGCGTCTTTTTTTATTTTTATTTTTTTATGTTTGACATCATGTTATATTTACCTGCCCTGGCAAACATACACAGTTAGGTTTTAGCTGTGAAAACATACAAGCCATCTCAGTGTGAATATTTCAGCGCAAGAAACTATGCTTCACTTGAAAATTTCCAAATCGTTATAATGCACGGCCTTAGCCAAGTGCACTTCTCAGACTCAAAGCTGATCCATTTACAGTAAATGAGCTTGTCTCTGTTGGTTTCCTGGCCAATTACGGCACAGTGAACTTTGGTCTTGTATTTATTTATCCGAAGGTTATTTTAAATGGACCGCACTCAATGCTGAGGCCTTGTTGAGCAGTCTTGTCCTCCCGGCCTGGCCTGGGACATGCTAACAGCGCTTGGCAGACAGACACGGATGCTGAAGGCAGCCTCTGGACAGCTTTATCCTGTGTCGAGTGAGGCCACCCGCTTCGTTCTCACCAGGGCACAGTGACTGGCACGGCACTCCCGAGCCTCAGTTTTCACCTCTCAGCTTTCTGCTTCTCCAGGAGAACTGGATAATGTGGCACTCATTTTAGAGTTTGGACAAGCCGAGAGGACAATGTATGAACCCAAGCATAGGTCTTGAAGTACTTATTAAAGGAGACTTCAGGGGGTGCAGTTTTACATTTTAAGGTTAGAGGCTGTGCCTCGCAAAAGTATCTACACCCCTTAAACCCTTTCACATTTTGTCAGGTCACAACCACAAACCCAAGTGTCTTATTGGTGTCTTTGTGAAATTAGCATTAGATAAGGAACTTTCTATAAAGCTTTCTTCCATAGAAAGTTTTACCCCAGATTTTCACTTGGATTTAGATCCTGACATTGGCAAAGAGATTCCAGTTAATGGATATGCTTTTGTTCAGATCAGATGGCTCTGACTGCTGTTTAGCGGGACAGTAAACCTCTACTTCCTTATCAAGTCCTGAGGCTTGCAGCCCCTTATTTTCCTTTCAGGACTGCCTTGTATTTCCCACCATCCATAGTCACATCAACTTTGACACATCCTAAGAAAAGGATTTGCATGATGCTGCCTCCGTTATGTGTCAACGCAGGGAGAGTGAATTCAGAATAATGTGCAGTTTTGGTCTCATCTGGACAGATCGCCTACTTGTTACGAACTGCAGATCAGGGAACCCGATATTCAAGCTGGACACAGAGTTGCGCGTTAAAGGTTTATTTTAAAAATGAAAACAATTACTCAAAAAACAGATGTGGGCAGAAAAAAATGTCCAGACTGGAGCCGGCTGCTCACAGCAGGAGATGACAGGAAGGAGAAAGCAGACAAGAATAAAGGGCTAGGCTGGGATGTTGGTTAAAACAGTCCAAGGTCGTGTCCAGAAGCAGAGAGCCAATGAGGTGTCCAGCAAGGGCAAGGCAAATAGGGAAAATCTAAAAACTTGAGGCAAGGTCAAAAACAGGCAGACAGACAAGGAATGTTGGAAGGCTTACTCACACGACGGTTTTCCGACGATCTGGCAGGGACTGGCTGTGGAAGGCAGGTATAAAAAGACGGGAACACAGGTGTCACAGATGCTGGATAATGAGTTCAGTGCAGCTGGATTGAATAATCTAAATTGTGTGGGGCTTTGGTAGAGGGTGAAGGGTTGAAATAAACCTGAATGGAGCTGAATAGAAATACAAGGGCGTAATCTGGCATAAAAACAAGACTCCAAGTACAAATGAATGCAAGAATTAACTAGAAGGCAAAAAAAATAAGGAAATGCAGTTTTAAGGAAAAGCATCTAAGAAAACTAAAACATGAAGAAGTGAACCTATAGAACATAATTGACAAATAAAACATGAATCTGAATTAAAACCATCCACATGACAACACTACTTAAATGTTTGCTTTGTTCTGGTTGGAGTTTTCATGGCTTCGTTCCAACAACACCCCTGATGCCGGTCTTCAACAAAGGCCAGATTTGTGGAATAAAAAAAAAAACAAATAATTGTCCTTTTACTCTAGAAAAACAGAATGCAGTTCCAACTTAAATCAATTGTTCTAATTGGTAACAACTTGTTACCAATTAGACTTAGAGCAATTAATTTAATTGAGGATCATCTTAATTTAATTACTAATTGAATTAAGATGATCCTCAATTCATTTAGTTAATAAATTGTCAAGTTAAACCATCGCAAATAAATTAAGTTGGGTAAACTTAATTCAATTACTTGTTACCAATTGAAAAGATCCATTAGATTTTGAGCAGCAGAGTGTAGGAGATAATCCCAAAAGAGCTGTAGATCTTTGCTGCTTCTTCCAGATTACCATGGGCCTCTTGGGTGTTTCTCCGATAAGTGCTCTACCTGCCTTCTCTAAGCATATAGGTAATTAATGATAAATGAGTATTGGCCATACTCGAGCATTTCTTAGTCTATCATTATTAAAACCTTCCTCCAGTACTGAGCTGTGGTCTGGGCTATTCTGCAACCTCTACTTGCTTTTTATTACAGTGTAACATCAACAAATGAGGACATTACACTTTGTGGCGCTTGGTTAATTCGCTACAAACCAGTAGATGGAAACCCCTCTGATTCGCATTGTCTTTTTTGTGACATTTTAAAATTTCACTCAAAATTCGCACAAGAATGACATGGAAATAGGGCTACTGTCACACGCAGATTTCCCCTTTGTGGGACAATAAAGAAATTTCTTACTGCTTCATTTCTGACCTGTCTTCAGGATGCTGTCTGTTCACAAATTCTCTCTCGCATACCTTTCCGGCCTCCGGCTGATTTGATGCTGACAATAAATTACACAATCCTGTTCACTGATCAGGTGACTTCTGAAAGTGGTTGGTTGCACTGAGTTGGTTTTAGTGATATCAAAGTAAAAGGAGCTGAATAAAAAAAAAAATTTAAATAAAGGGGAAAATTTGTTCATCAACAGTTTTGTCAGTGACCTTTGCCAGAAATGGTGCATAACTTATTATTGATGTATGTATATTTGGTTTATTTAAGAAAAACAAACTCCTATTTACCCTTTTGCAGTCTTCTCAGATGTTTTCTAATAAATGTGAAATTCTGATCGTTGTCAATAAGTGCTGAAAACACTGGCCATACAGGTTTATCTGGTTATGGTGCTACCTGGAAGTGTTTTGAAGAAAAGTCAGGATTAGAAGGTGTTGCGATGCGAGGAAGTTTCTCCTTTTAACACGGACATTCCCTGAGCAGGGAGCAAGCGGTAACGTCTAATGAGTGAGTGTGCACTGTGTAATGACATACATGTACAAACTGTTACCTGCCAACCTATATGTTATACTACCATCGCTTTGTTTTTCTTATCTTGCATTTATTTTTTACAACGTTTAAACTGTTAAACATTGCAATAAAATGCATCAATATATTGTATGATATTGAACATAATGGCAACTATTGTGAACGTTTTACCTTTGATATGGTCTTGTGTTTTAGAGGTTTAGAATTATACAATTACTGCATGACCACCCAACATGCAAAAACCTCAAAAATTGCATTTTATTATATTAAAATAAGTTTCTGATCAGGCAAATGCACAGAAATGTAAATTTTCAAATTAAGAGTGAGTCTATTAAACATTCAATTACACTCTCTGGGCAGGAGATAAATCAACACCAAGCGTAATTCAAACATGGGCCCTAGCCAGACATCTTGTTTTTGGTTGGAATGTGGTTTTCCAGCAGTCTAAATCCATGAAGCGAATTTGCTCACAACAGCCAATACATCTCTTCAATCTGCATCCCCTTGTAAAGCAAGGAAGGAAGTCAGCGCTCACAACTGTTTATTTAATGCTGCCCATGGTCTCCCAGCCCTTGTAACATAACGCCAGGCTTTCATTGCGTCTCCGCTGCATGAGCAAAAGGGAATTGGCTTTTTAAAGTTTGTTTTGTAAGAATCGTAAATAAAGCGGCACTTATTCAGACTGAGATCCTCTTTCTCTCAGATGGGGCAAGGCTTGCATGGGTGGCATTGGAAATACTGAGGCAAGCTGAACATGTTTATATTACTGTGCCCCCAGGGAGAGCAGAGCTTTGTGGTGCAGATGGATTACAGGGGAAAGGAGCTGTTGTAGCCCCTTAAACTTTGGTGTTAATGGTGGAAGAGAAGTGGCTGTGTAGGTGTGATACGTTCATTTCACAGGTCAGTCATTTCTGTTCACGTCAGTGGGGAAAGGGGGATTTCCCACACCAGCACTACCAAGAATAAAGACCATTTTGAAACTGCTTCAATTAATACCTTATTGTGAAGGTAGTGGTAGTGAATTTATCAACTGAAACTGTTAGCACGGGATTTTTTTAAAGTTCATACTTTTGCGGGATATCTATTTAAAATATGTGGTAGTAAAAGTTTTTTTTTTAATTACACAAAAAGAAAATTAAAGCTTTAGCTGCTGTCGCTGTTTCCTGTCTTGCCATACATGCTGGAGTATTTAAAGATGCATTGCATAGGTCTAAATGTATGGGAATTAATGAGACTTTGTACAGCATCCTGTCACGCTTCGTGGCTTTTGAAATGCTCCTCTCAACCAGGGCATTGATATTCGGGTCAAGGGTGTAGAACAGTGGAGCAGCACAGTGTTCTGTTGCGTTTGCACTGGGAACATTACTTTTCCAGTGAAGTTCTGGTCTTTGAGGGCCAGGTTCAAGTGAAGTTCTTACTCTTAGAGGGGCATGTCAAAGGCAATTCTAAAGTCTTGTGGGCAAGTCCAAGTCAAATTTGTCTGAGGGCCAAGTCAAGTCAGCATCTCATTAAATGCCATCTATTGAGATTCAGTGAAAAATGTATGGTATGAGACTAGGTACCTAGGCTCCACTGTCTGCACTATGAAGATGAACTCCTCATTCTTCACCACTCTAACGCTGTAAATCTTTGGTTGATGACTTGGTTTGTTGTTTGCAGAGAGTTTGGTGAAGCACTGCAGTGTGTGTTGGTCTGCTGCTGGTGGCTGTCTCTGCTCTGTGTCCTTTAAAGCCCCAGTGTGTAAGATTTTTCCACTGGTGTACCTTCTAATGGTGCCTACTACAGGAGCCACGGAGTGTCATAAATGTGACAATGTCAACATCAGGGATGTGCAGAGACCGTTGGAGGGGCAGGTGCTCAAAGTTAAAAGAGGGCACGTGGGGCACGGATTTAAAAACATGATACAGAAACATACCTTGCTATACAACCGGTTGAAATGTACCAACCCATTAAGAATGTAACATGGAATCAAGGGCATAGGTTTGATTTGAACTTTAACCCTAGGGACACTATTGGCCCAAAGCTTCATTGGTCCTACGCAATATACATGCTCCTATTTCTTTATGCTTGACTTGAGCGTCAGGTTCTGTTCTGTCTAAAGAGAAAAGCAGTATTTCTTGCAACATTAATATAAATTTATAAGCACGACACACACTGGATGCTTTTTGTTAATCTGGTGGATTAGTGGTTAGAGCATTGAGCTTGGGTCCCAGAGGTTCGGAGTTTAAGTCCAACAGACTGCCACTTTGGGTCCCTGAGCAAAACACTTAACCCCTGATTGCTCCCCAGGCACCGTACAGTGGCAGCCCACTGCTCCCCGAGGGGATGGGTAAAGATGCAGAAGTGAATTTCTCCATTGTGAGATCAATAAAGTTCAATTATTATTATAAAGCAGTGCCCGATCTGATGAACGTTTTTTTCCCACTTTGAAAACGTTTGCATTTGAACTTACCAGCAACAGAGCCAGATGGTAAATACGTGCCAATTAAACCAAATATATATATATATTAAAAAAAAAAAATATATATATATATATATATATATATATATATATATATATATATATATATATATATATATATATATAAAACCAGAGTCCGTAGTCCGAAAGCCAGTCCAGAGTCAGAGCCAGGTGATCCGAGGTCTAAACACAATCCAAATAAGAATACGAAGACAGGGTCAGGGTGCAGACACAGGTCAGGTAGCCAGGCAGGCAACAGGTCTGACAAGGAAAAGGCAGGCTTGGAAATCAGAAGACAGAAACGGTTTAAAAACCACTGGCAGGCAGGCAGACAGAAAAATGCTGGATAAGACTCACCGAGGGTTCGTAATGATCTGGCAGAGAAGAGTAGGCTGAGGCATGTATAAGTAGGTGTATGACTAGGTGACCAGAGTTCATCCAGACTAATTAACTGCAACAGGTGGAGCTGATCTAGAGAAGGCTGGAAACTGGAAATGGACTCAACTGACTGATTAATGGCTGGCGGCTGAGGAGTGACAGGGTACATACAGAAAACTCTCAAAAAGTCCAAAAACTAAAACTAAACAAAACCCAAACTATGACAATCGAATGAAGTTTAATTTAACTACAACAGTTGTAATTGAACGTTAACATTTAAAGGCAACTCTAAACTATCTTTAGATGTGACAGTTTACTTTTCTTTCCTTGTATTGTTTTTTTCTTTTCTCATCACTAATAATTGTGTTTAGACTTGGACAACCCTAACTGTATGGGTTTGTGAATAGCTCCACCAGTCCCAAGTGGTTCAAAATACACACATTTTAAGTATTTTAATGCAACAAAATCTAGGAACCAAAAGAAGTATTACCAAAGAGGGAAAAAAAACTGTTCTAGATGTTTTTGAGACTTATTTTAACACCTTTGCAGCTGTTCGTTTCTGTTCCCAATCAGGCCTCTTCGTGTAACAGCACACCAGCTCTCCCGTACAGTAATGAACCACAGTGAGAGCAGGCGTGTGCTGTTTGGATGGGATTATGTATGCGTGTAAGTGTGTATCTGTGTGTGGGAGCAGGCATGCCTGAGGTTGCTGAGCCGTGGCCTTCTCAAAATTAATAAGGACTTCCTTCCTACCAGACAGTCAAACACCTGATCATTTACCATGGAGAACAAGCCCACGCATCCCTCCGAGCTGGCAGCCCTTAGCCTCTAATAAGGATCAGTTTGTGTTCTGTAGCTGCCCATCAATCAAAATGTTCACAGGCCGGACATCCATACACAAATCATGTTTTCTCTCCATATTCCACCCCAACCGTGGGAGTGAATGTTTGTGTGTAAATTTACACTGGAGAATCCTGGGTGGCAACTATATCCAGCACAAAATCAAAATAGTTGCTCCATTAAGCTTGCCTTAAAAACGTTCGAGCCAAAACAAACCAGGTGAAATGTGCATTTTATGATGTGCCTAACCTCTTACTTCTCCTCCATGAATATCAGGTTATGACACGGTTTTTCCCAAGAATGAATTAGAGTGGCTGGTCACAAGTACAACAAGACCAAATCAACAGTTTGCTGCCAAGATCTTGAGTTTATGTGTGAAAGCAACTCAAGGCTGCAGAGTTGAAATCCCCTTTCAGGGCTTCTTGTGTCGTCCCTTCTCCGCAACAAATTAGAACCTTAATATCATTCCCTCTTTAAGGAACAACATATTTTTAATTACTAAGCGGTTGCATTTAGTTGGTTTGCGACCATTAAGGCAGACATCGCTCTACGAAACCCCTAATCATCTGGATGTCAGGGTTTAAACATGAGTGAATTAATTAAATTTCTTTATACTTCAAAGCTTGTTATTTCCATATAGTAAATACTTTTTTAACATAACTTGAAATATGGTGTTCCTCTTGACAGGTTATGTTTGCTTTGTTACCAACACAAACAGATATGTTGGTAATAAAACTGTACCAAATTTCTGTACTGTAATTATACATTTATCTAATAGCATAAAGGCCACAGTCTGCCTAACATGGGAAAAAAACTGGCCAGAATCATCACCCTCTTATTATTTTAAATAGTAATGTTAGTGTTACCTGACTCATAAATGAAGTAAAATGAATAATAGGCTCTATTAAAACAAAATGAACCGAGGCATCTCTTACTAAAAACAGAGCTACTGTTGCTCTGGGCAACAAAAACAACATGTGAAAAGTTTGGAGGCACCAAAGTTTCAACTCAAGTAAAAAAAAAAAAAGGGTAGTACTTCTGCTTTTCAAACACCCTGGATTGGCATTTCATGTGTTACTGTCTAGCTTTATATTCTGTGATCTTATATTTACCTGTGTCTCTTTGTGGGGCAAAACCCTTTATACAGCTATTGCAGTAATTAATTACGTGTACTCTATTTTCGTTAATACCATAGCAAATACTCTTGGCTCAACACTTCTATGTTTAAACGTTTTGTTTGGGGTTTGTTTTGGTTAAAATCATTAATAGCTTCCCAAAAAAAAAAAAGGTCACCCCGGACTAACACTTGTTTGTTGTTTCTCTTTGATTTCTGGCCTCTCAACTCCCAGGTGGTCCCATGCGGTTGTACTGGAGGTTTCTTCCTGTGAAAGAGGAGACATTCCTTTTATTATCCAAACCCGATGTTGTATAACCACATATCAAATGGATCTCTTGTCAAGAGTCTTGATGGTGACATTTATCGAGAACAGAAACTATTTAGTTGAGTTCAATTCAGCTGAATTGATTGGGCTGTGTTGAACTAAAAGGCTGCAGGGTCGGTAGCACTAGCTGTCTTTCCATCCAATTCTTATGCAAATTTTGAGCGAACATTTAAAACATCGCAAAAAAGAGATGCGCATCAGATGTGTTTTCTTTTATTGGTTTGTAGCTAATTAAACAGGAGACTCATAGCGTGACGTCGTCCTATGTTGATGTTGGCTGTAAAAAACAGGAAGTAGATGTTGCTACCTAGCATGGACCACAGATCAGTATGGAGCGAGGTGTAGGTACCACCGAGCTATATAATACACTGGAGTGCTGATTTTTGCCGAAAAACTGAAGTCACTGGCCGCCATCTTGCTACTCCCTACTCTCACAGAATCCCATAGGATTTGCTTGCAACAACAAGCAGTTTTCTGACTGTGTGAAAATATTTCACAGGTAATTCTACAGTCAGTGGATGTACTAACACTATCAACTACTGGGAAATTAGGTGCTGAAATATTTTACATGTCATTCATATTAAATATATATATATGTATATATAAGTATGTGTATATGTATATATGTATATATATGTATACACATATGTAAATATATGTTTTTGTATATTGTTATTTATATATTTATAAATGTTAAACATATATATTTAAATGAATAAAATGCAAAATATTTCAGCACATGACTTTCTCAGTACTTGATATTTTTTAGAACATAACATAAAAGTATATGGCATTTGACATTTTAAAAGTCTTAAGCCCCCCCTGAACATGAGAAAATCCTCGTTATTCGATGCTGTAGCGCACATATTCCTAGTTACTGGAGGGAAATAGGGAGTACCAATATGGCGGCTGGTGGCTTCAAAGCGACTCGTTCAAACAGACGGTGATTAGCACTCCAGTGTATTATATAGCTCAGTGGTAGGTACCAGATTGACTCGGGTCCTGCGTCTTCTGATGACGTCACTATACATTGTTGGTTTAACGTTTGCTCAATTGCGCAAAATATTGTAATTGGTCTGGACAACTTACTAAAGTAATTATAGCGGGGTGTAGGTTTTATTCGAGAGCGGGATTGCGGCTTGTAAACGAACAATTTTACGAAGAAAATCGCCATGGTCCCTGCGCCTCCCGATGACGTCACCAGATTCTCCGTGGGCCTTGCGCCTCCCGATGACGTCACCTTATGGCAACGCCACTCAAACAAACTACATAGAGCCCGCGGTCTGCATTTGTAACGAATCAATTTTATTAAGTTAATTTAGCGGTTTCTTTTTTCTCAAAAGCTTGAACAAATATTCAAGCCATTTTACAAATAAATAAAAAAACAACAACAAATATTTGACAATTGGCTCAATGTTTGGAAGAATATTGTTAACAAAAATGGAAGGGCTAGCCAGACTAATTTATCCAGCATATATCTTAAATGTACCAAATACCACAATAAAAAAATAATCAAATTCATCACAATTTCATCTGGAATAATAAAAAAACATGTGATCAGAAAGAACAACATCAGTACAAAAAGGAGGAATGAACGTTATTGATTTTACAGTGATGAATGCCGTGATAAAATTAAATTTGGCTGCTGACTTTTATTAAAAATGAAATGAGTTTATGGTTTAGTTTCCCTTCACAACTTAAAAAAAATTGGAGGAATTAAATTTCTCTAAGGTTGTAACTTCTTTGATCCTGCAAAATTACCGATTAAATTGTCAGACTACCACACAAGTATTCCAAAATGATGTTAAAAGTTTTCATGCCTCGACTAATTTACAGGAAAATAACCGTAAATTAACAAAATAAAATTGATTTGTAACAAATGGAGACAGCGGGCGCATAATCTAGTTTGTTTGAGTTGAGTTTCCATACATAGACGTCATCGGGTAGCACCCGAGCCAATCCGGCAGCCCGAGTCAATCTGGTACCTACAGAGGCTCTAATAAATATGGCAAGTTTTTTTTTTTTGTTTTTTTTTGTTTTTTTTATGGATGAGACTTAGAAATGCTTATGTTTCTTTGTCGGTCCACATGTCCCTGTTGTTGCTTCCAGAACTGTTTTCAAGTGTTATAGGAATATTCAAGAAGACGCAGCAGAAATAGCGGCTCAGTCATGTGAGGTAAACGTTCGCTACGTCAGAACTGATTCAACAAATGTGTTTCCATCGCCTCTTTAGCGCATTTACTGTTTTTCGAAAAAGTCAAAAACCACATCAAGTGAGAATAAAAAACTCTTTTTTTCCTAAATTTAATAAGTTAATTCAAATTTTGCCGCTTCCATCAACCCCTTCAAATGTGACACTTCAAAATGCACATTAAAATTTGTTAATGTAAACACGACTACTGTTGCAGCAAAAAGGCCCTGGGTTCAAATCCCGGTTTCCCTGTGCATGTGTGGGTTCTCGCCGGGTATTCTGGCTTCCTCTACTGGTCCAAAAACATGACTGTTAGGTTAATTGGTCTCTCCAAATTTCCTTCAGGTGTGTGTGTGTCTATATCCTGTGTGTCTCTGTATTTCCCTGTGACAGACTGGTGACCGGTCCAAGGTGTATGCCAAAAGTCGCTCATTAGCTATGTTTACATGCACAAAATGGCACAATCAGATTAAAATGTATTCAGATTAAATAATTGGATTGTACCGTTTATATGGGCACACAATTACTTAATCCGATCACAATGTGCATGTGTATGTAACTGGCTTTATTCAGAATAGAACCACTCTGACATGCGCAGTTATCTAATTCCCCTAAGAAAACACAGGAGAAGAAGTACTTCCGTCTTTGCTAAACAACAAAAAAAAATAAACAAAGCAGTATTATACCAATTTGTTAATCTTCCGAGCACCCAGGCTGGACTTGCACAAAGTTCTAATTACGGTTGAAACGTTACTGAGTAAACAACAATTTTGAGCTCTTTTATTTTTTCGAACATAAAGGTTGTAACGGGAGCCCCGACAGTTTTTCTTGCCGACATATTGCTGCCACTCACCAATGCGCACATGCCCACTCGAGTCAGTTTGCCACATTCTGAATAACTTGAGCCGGACAATACATCTCTTGCACGTTGATCGGATTATCAATCGCCATAAACCACCCCACTCATTTGGATTACAATTTCATTCCGATTGAGCTTAATCCAATAATCATATTCTGACTGGCTTGTTAACATGACACATTTTTATTCCGATTTATTTATTTATTTATTACTTTTGTCCATGTAGCTACTGACCGGTGGAGATAGGCACAAAGCACAAAGTATTGTGGAGAAAAAAAACTACTCCTTGATCATTTTTATGTATTTGTTCATCTGCTGTACTGAATCAGCTAGGGTACTGTTTTGTCATTTCAGTATTATTGACGAGGTGGATGAAAACTCCAAAACACTTGAAGGTTCAGGAGCAGACTTTATTAACAGACCAACGTGTTTTGGCTTGCAGCCTTCCTGCGAGGTCATTACAAATCACCACATCAGTCATCTTTAAATTACAAGTACGATGCAGAAAAAATTCCTAGTAGTTGGATAGTATTATTGACGAGAAATGTTTTTATATGAAGAAAAAGATATCCATCAGACCTTAACACAACACTGAAGATTAGAATATTACATAAGAGCAGTAAAAAAAAAACATTTTATATAGAAATGTGGGCTTAATGAAAAGCATGTTTAATATCTGCTTAAAGGTTCTTATTTTCAAAAGGTGCTATAAATATGACAAATGAGCCTCATTGGACCCCAAGTTCTAATTTCTTGCCTATGACTGTGCCTATTCCCTGCTTAAACAAATGAAAACCAGGGTGATGGTTATTTGTTTGTATTGCATATTATAACCACCAGTCATTCAGCAAAACATTGGGTAAATCCAACTGGTTTTCTGACTTACAGGTGAAACACATTTAAGGATATGCGGTCATTCCTAACTCTGAGTTCCCGCCGTAATTCTCAAGGTAAATATAACGCAACATTAAACCTCTCTAATGAGAGCAATGGTCTCAGCCTGGTCTATTATACTCTAATGTTATTGTATGTTTTTCTGTCGTTATAATCTTTTATATCGTTTTTAATCTGGGGAAACACTTTCCTACTTATTTACTTACACCTACCTCAATGCTTTTCACGTTGATGCGAATCCAATTTTTTTTAAGGAAAATTACACTTCTTTCCTACTTTTTATTTGTTGCCAGCAGCCAAATTGTTTTGGAACTAGTAACCGGTCACGATAGCTGTGAAGACTGTTTTACAAATGTTTTTACTTTTATCTATGAAGTCATGGTAACACACCAAAGGGTTTAAACATTTAGCACTCTGTTCTTTGTCAGGTTCTAAAATGATTTAACTACCTTACAAAACCAAACACCAGACGCACAATGATGCCTTAATTTATCAGTATCAATTTATTTATTTTCAATTAATGTACTTTAGTTTGGTTAATCAGTGCATGTGTTCAGAAAGCTAGAAAGCCATTAAAGGGAACCTATTATGCTTCCTATGGACTATAGAAAACATGTTCATTACATTTTTTTGCACAGAATCATTCTGAGATAATGAGATTTTACCTCCCTAGTTTTGCCTATTTTAAGCTAAGAATGAGCTGTTTTGGGCTATGTCACTTAAAAGGAAATAATCTTTATTTAGTTTTTTTTTGTTTTGTTTTGTTTTTCATGGGTGTGCAGTGGGGGGGGGGTGGTTTGCTTTAAAAATAGCAGCTGGAGAATTGTACCTTTGCTGGTGTTCAATAATCTTCTGTCTACAGTCATGTTAAAAAAAATTATAGTAATAATTAAAAAAAAAAAAACCTGGGTTTAATTCTTGGGTTAATGGGGAGTGCCTGATTTTTTTCACAAATCAGTTCAGATTCCCCGGTCTCTACAGTTTTAGCTCATGTTTTTGTTGACACTGTTAATTACTTCTTCTAAGTCATGAACAATTTCGGCAAATATTTTAAGTTTAATGCCAACATTGTGAGGAGTACTGAACTTTTGAAAGGACATTGAAGGGAAAAATGCTCTTCACCAGAAAAAACTCTGTATCTTCTAAAACACTTGCACTGTTACTTTTGTGAGATCCCACAAAGGGTTAGGTGATGCAGCGTTAGTCAGTTCTGGCAAAACTTTTTTTGTGATCCAGAGATACTTTTCTAGGATTCTGCAAAGATTTTGTGAGACGGAGAATTACTTATTTATTTACTTTTGGGAGATCCCACTATAGATACAGCGTTAACACCCATACATACAGTACCAGTCAAAAGTTTTGGCCCACCTTCTCATTCACTGGTGTGTCTTTATCGTTTTTACTGCCTCTAAGGAACTCCTTCAGGACAGTTTGAAAACCATTTCAGGTGAATAACCTCATGAAGCTCATCAAGAGAAGTTCAAGAGCTGTAATCAAAACAAAGGGAGGGTATTTAGAAAAAGTCAAATATACAAAATGTTTTTAGTTATTTCGCAATGTAGAAAGTCACAAAAATAAGGAAAAGTCAATAAATGACAAAGCATGATTCCACAGATTTGACTGGAAGTGTAACACGCAAGAATGAAAACACAGTTTGGTCACACCAAGGAAACAAATTTACCAATGCAGTTATATAATTATTCCACAAGTGTAGCTTTACTAATGTTTCTCTCCTTCAATCAGGGTTCAACTCAACCATAGACATAGACTTTTAATGTTTACTGTTTGCTCAAATTTTATTTGTAAAGTCTCTGATGGGCTTTGCAACAAATTCTGTTAAATTGCTTAACAGTACCCAACTCTTATTAATCACAATGCTGTTTTTTATTTAAATGTTTGTTCTGTTTATTTGAATATTACTCAAATTATAATAAATCTCAATGACTTGTGTGCAGGTAGGTGGTCAATGGCATGACAAGAAAACCTTTGTGGGATATTAGAAAGGTGTATTGTAACTATAGTAATGTTTAGTTTTCTTTTTGTTGTCCATAGTGGCCTCAGTATAGGACAAATTAGACAGTGGTGGAAAATAAAGGGGGGGGGGTATAGGTTCGTTGTTGTTTTGAGTGCCTGCAAAATAGACCAGTACACCAAAAACACTTTTTGCACATGAAGGAGATGTCCCTCTGAAAAATGTGTCTTGCAAAATAATATTTGGACCTGCGGACAGGACCGATTTGTGAGAACTGATTTAGTTGTGTTAGGGGCTGAAGTTGTTTTCCATCCCGGTTTGGTACGTACTTTTCAACTCGATGAACATCAGATCAAAGACAATGAAAACATGTCCTCATTAACCCGTAATTTCCATAATGAAGTCTTCTTTTGGAACGTTCCCCTTTGTAAGCTTTGCACAGTAAAAGTCTTAATGAATTTAACATTCTACCGTGCTGAGATTCTCAGCTCTGTTTGATCAGGGCGACGTGCAGGAGGTCCAGTGCCGCGCTGTTTTCTTTACCTGGGCCCGTAACGCTGAAAAACACACACAAACACTTGGGTTGTAAATGACCTGTTCATCACACAGCGACAGACGAGGTGATTCTGGACCCTCGGTGGGCCAGGTGTGCAGATGAGGACAACCGTGGCGTGCCAAAAACCCGTCGGCATGGCAACGCGGGTCAGTGGAAAGTTCTGGAATCTGTCGCCGCTGGCAGAGCCGAGCGCCTGAGTGCGACTGGTGTTGGCTTTGCCTCCAGCTGTTTCTTTACAGACGTGCTGAATGCCAGCAAGAGCCGGGGGCCAAGATCAGCCCATCGAGTCTGGCCACACACAGACCACTTAAACGCACACGTACATATACAGACGGCCACAGTTATACAAGCTCAAACAAACAAAAACAAATACGTTTCTTGCAGCAGCAGCACCAGCATTCGCCGGACTAGTCCTGTTTTCTCACAGTTGGTAAATCCTTGATCTTATCAGTATGTAAAGATTTTAAGATACAGAAGAGTTTCTTAAACGTTCACAACCCTTGAACTTCTCAAAGCTTCGTCACATTATGACTATAAACTTCAAAATATTTCATTGGGATTATTTGTAGACAAAGTCGTGCTGTTAAAATGAGACGACTATGGCACGACTCCAGACCTTCCAAGCCATAGTTGTAGATTCAAAGGGACAGGCTGGGCAGGGAGATCGTCAATTATATAAGCTTTCTGTGGCCCCTGGTAACTTTGAAGGAGTAGCTGAGATCCACAAAAGTGGGAAATCTGTTAACAGGACGCATTAGTGGTTTGCGCCACCATTCTGGGCTATACGGAAGAATGGCAAGAAGAAACCTTGAGTTGACAGAACAACATTTTGTTCAGCCTTGTTTGCAGTTTGCCACAAGCGACGTAAGGGGCGCAGCAAACATGCCCCCTACGTGGTGCTCTGGTCCGAGCAGCAGCAGCTGATGGCAGCAGCCCCATGCTTAGTTGATCTTTTAATTCTGTATGGGACGGATTAGCTCTCCAGAGTTGAAAAGATACAGGGAAATCCTAAGAGAAAGCAGGTTAGAGTCCCCAAAAGACTGGGGTGGAGGTTCACTTTCCAGCAAGACAACCGTGAACATACAGCCAGAGCTACACTGGATTGCTTTAAAGATCGTTGTTAATTAAAATGGCCCAGGAACGAAAGCCCTAATTAAATCTGTGGCAGACTTAATAATTGTTGTTTACAGTCACTCTCCATCCAGTCATGTCCTTTTTCTTCCACTTCACAGCTATATGCTGCTTCCAATAAAATCTATAAAATGTCTGTGGCTTCAATTTGACACAGGCACTGTATTATAAGCAGAAATATGTTTTTGTACATTATTTGTGTAATGCTTGAAGCTTTTTGCATACTTTTTTTTTACCTGATCTGAATCATATGGATTTCTGTTTTACTTACTGTGTACTCTCCGATTTTCTGACTTTAATGAATGAATGGACATTTGTTTTGTTGACTCATGTATAATGCTTCATGTCTTCTATGTAACAGCACAATAAACACATTTGTGTGTTGTTCATATATATGTATATACAAACACACACACATGCATGCACACACGCATATATATATATATATATATATATATATATATATATATATATATATATATATATATATATATATATATGTGCGTGTGTGCATGCATGTGTGTGTGTGTGTGTGTGTGTGTGTGTGTGTGTGTGTGTGTGTGTGTGTGTGTGTGTGTGTGCGTGAGACACCTTTTTCGTGTAATTTTAGTATGCTATTATAACATTTTTCCAGTAGGCATATTCAACAACTATAAGGTCGTCCTGAGTCAAAATATACAAAACATGCCTCCATTTTTTTTATTTTTTTTATTAATAATGATGTGACAATGCATTACAGACTACTCTAATGTATTTGATTGAAGAACCTTTGATGGTGGTGTTAGTGAATAATTGCTATGTTGAAACGGCCCACCACAGAAAAATAAACTTGCTATCCTTTGTTTTTCTTGTGTGGTCGACAGTAATTCATTGAGTAAAGAGTAATGGGAGGGAATTCTTTTGAGGCTCTTGTTTGCTAATTCATTACCTTCTCAAGACCAGGAAAAGTGGCTGCGGAAATTAAAATTTATTGAAATCTATTTCAGTGGTAAAGTTGGCTGTGTTTCTTGGAGAGTCAATTCCTCTTTTAAACTTTCACAGCGAGTTTTGGTCAACGGAGGAGGTGAGCTGCCTCTGCGGTCGGACCCAGAGGAGGAATGTGTAGGTTTTGCGGCCGATGGAAGCCTGGACTTAGAGGAACTTGTAGATTGGCGTGCTGAAAACAAAATATAAGCTGATCAGCAGTCTTTCGTGTTTAAAATGAAAACTGTTTTTCTTTGGGTTCCTGCAGGTGAGTGGCCAGGAAAGAGTCGAGTCAGCACTAATGTTTCAGTGTTCCTGCAGAAACAAAGTAGTCAGGAAGTTGGCTTGTTAGCTGTTTGTCAGTCTACAAACTTGGACAAAACATGCAATAATTGATATATACTAGCAAAGGGAAAAAAAATACATAGTGTTATGGTTCACTTTCCGGATATCTTTATTTTGGACGGATGATCAACGAATTTTAAGGCTTTCATAGACCCACAAATCTGGAGGACATCCATACTTGGCTGGAGAACAAAACAAAAGCTACCTCAGAAGTCAATCACACACAGTAGGTTTATTGTAAAACATGTCTGCCACTGGCTTATACCACCCTCATGCTGTTTGAACTGATTGAATAGTTGACTTTCCTACTTTCGCCATTCTGTTTCCATCAGTCGACAGCTCTTCAGCAGAAACCAGCAGTGAAAATGGCAGTCGATGCAAGAAGGCACTTAAGGAAATGTCAAAAAAATACTAAAACAAAATTGACCAGACAGTTTAAAGGGATTGCAGTTTGTCATCTGGCGGCCATAAGTGGATAATGGCAAACGTAGATGGTGAAGCCAGATTTTAGTGGTCTGATCCCGGTGACTTTATGGAAGGTTTATTCATAACATATTTGACCGGTTGCCCTTGCTTTTAAATATTTCTGCAGCACTGGCAACATTGTTGCCAAAAAGCACAACCAAATTGTTTTACAGAAGGAAGAAAATGTTTTTAAATGAATTTTTTGATGTACTTACAGAGCGAAACTCTCCAACGTCCTTATGCTTGTTGACGTTACAGCTTCAAACTGCAATGTGTTTGACTGAGATTTTATGTGATAGACCAAGTGAAAGTAGTGGAGGAAAATGCTACATGTATTCAGCCCCACTTTGTAAAGCCATCTTTCACAGCTCACCGCATCATGATCCTGCCACCACCGAGGGGTGGTGGGTCAAGAGATATTTGCATCGACGGGGTTCCTACACATACACCGCTTTGCATGTAGACATAAAGATTTAGGCTCAGTCTCATAAGACCAGACCATTTTTTTGAACTTTCTCGTATCTCCTAAATAACTTGTGTCATTTGAACAAGGCTGTTTGTGGCTTTCTTCAGACATTGGCCCAATTGTTGCCACTCTTCTCCTGTCGGGTATTGCTGCTTTGCCTTCATAATGCTGTTGACTCTACTTCTCTATCCGAGGCCTTCGAAGAACAGCTGTATTTCTACAGAGATTAAATTGCACAATAGCCACACCACACTTTTCAGATGTTTATTTATCACAAAAAAAAAATCCACAAGGCATGCATCCTTTTGCTTCTCACTCCCCAAACTTCAAACACTACCTTGTGTTGGTCTGTCATATAAAATCCCAATAAATCACATGGAAGAGTGCGGGTCGCAGCCTGACATATAAAACAGTTTCGAGGAGCACAAATAATTTTGCAAGGCGTTACGTGAAGTTTTTTCCACTTTCCCACTTGTCACCTTTGTACTGCATCACTCCGTCGCTGGCCGATAATTTCAGTCTCCTTGGATTAATTATGACGCGACGGACTGAAAGTCTTCCTCTCCCGGCGTCCCCTCTCGCCGGGTGCAGAGTTGGTGGATACGGTTGGCTGCAGTCATAACAAGCGTTTTTCAAAGTAAGCTTGATTTGATGACAGGCTCGGACATATTGAATGCCCTGCACTGTTTTCAGGCCAGGTCTGAACGGTCTCCAATGGGGACCAATGAGAGGCAGGGAAAATAGAAAGAGATGTTGTCCGACGAGGCATTAACGGAAAAAGAAATTTGTTTTAGCGACAACCAAACGGTGGGAGGTGAAGTTTCCTTTGGCTTTCACAAAGGGGTTTTTACTCAATTTGCCTAAAATTGTTATGTTGTCGCTTCAATTTCAGTCCAGCATATTGCATTGTTTATTTGTGGTTACCGCGCTTATTGCTTTCCTAAACAGTGTCCATCAACTTGCAACGTTTCACCAATAAAGTTCTACGCTCCCTATTTATTTTATTTTCCTCCACTCCCGCTGATGTTCTAAGTAGATCTTCTGTTTCCACACACGTGGGGGCCGCCAGCCCGCTCCTTTTGACGACCGAAGCCTCCATCCCGTCTGCAGGGGTAAAAGCTATAGAAAGGTGACAACAGTTTTCCTCCCTAGTTTGCCTCTCTGCACCACACTGAGTCTGACAAGCTGCTGAAAAATGGGACCAGGTTGCATTTCAGCCTCAAAAGAATGTGCAGGGGCTGTGAGTAACCCTGTGGTCTGCCTTGGCATGTTTGGTCTGGCTCCTCAAAACTTCATGTAGTGTGCCATTGAATACGGAGGGCATGAACACCAAAGAAAAGTGTTGAGGGCGTTCCTACTTTGGGCCCATGTTGATGCCAAAGCCTAATAGTAGCACCTTAATCAGTCTCCCTTCTAATATTAGCACCATAGATATTTCTTCTCTCAGGCGGCAATTGGTCTGTCAGGATTTGTGCATCCTATCCAGCCTTAATTTCACTACTACGGCCGTTTAAAGCACTTCATCTGCACAACAGTGTCATGCAAAGGTATTCCTAGCCTTTGTAGAGCCAACACTAGGTTTGTCTTTATGGGCTTTGCACAACATTTTTATAACCAGTCTTCCTTGCAAAATACAGGTTAGGCTCAGTCAGACGGATTAGATAGAATCTGTAAACTTCTACTTGAGGTCTTGTCAGAGATTAAGTGTCGATCAGAGTGTCCAGCCATCTTTGCTTTATAGTTTTAATCCCCTTCCCTGCTCCTGCTGAAGAAAATAATCCCCATAGGGTGACACTGCCCCCACCATGTTTTTCTACGGTGTTCAGAGTGTTGTGCAGAGTTTTAAGTATCAAATAGCATTTTGAATGAAGGCCAGTAAGTTTAGTTGAAGTCCCATCTGACTTTCGTCCACATGTTTTCTAAGAATTGTGGCGAGCACAGGTAATGATTGTCCCATCAACACATTTTTCCACTTTTCTGCAGCTCCTCCTCATTAACCGTGGGGCCCCTTGGCCGCTTTTTCTTGTTAATGCCTTATCAAAAAAAAAAAACCATCTTAGGCCTTCACAGAACATATGTACTTATACTGAGATTAAATTACATATGAGCAACCTTTGTGTTTACAGGAGTTCAAATTTAATGCACTGTATTTTGTTTAGGGGTATCATGGCGAAAAGTTCAAATGCATGTCCAACTTTTCAGATTATTTTTTGTTTTTGTTTGTAAAATAAAAGTGTGAACCACAAATCATTTTCCTTTTACTTGTACAAGTCTGTGCTGGGTTTTTTTTTTGTTTTTGTTTTTTGTCTATTACAGAAAATCTCCCAAAAAGTTTGCTGAAGTTTGTGGTTTTAATTTCAAAATGTATAAAAAGTTCAAGAGACTTTTGGAATGCACTATATATCTGATGCTATTACCTGAACATAATACCATAAGTTATTTCCAAATCATATTTATGTTGACATATATTCTTCTTAACATGAATAATGGCACAATTGGGCTATTTTGTTCCCATGCATGTCAGATATATTAGCTTCCTGAGCGACTGAAGCCATATGGTTTTCTCATTAAATGCTATTCAGGAAATTTCACATTGCCGGTTCCTCTATTATCAAGAAGAAAATTTCCTCATGACAGATGATTAATAAGGGTACTAAGAAAAGTTGCAGCCACATGAGGGAATAAGCTGGTGTCCTAATAGCAGTGGATATTAACTCACAGATAACTTGGTCAATATACCTGAATTAGTAGCTAATATTCCAAATCGCCCCCACTGACTACATTTCTTCCACTGCACGCTCGCTTTCTCTTATTACACCTGTGCTGAATCTGCAGGAAAACTCATATCCTCACTCTGAAGCAGAGAAGCGTGTAAATTAGACCAGAAGCCGATCTCTGGTCAATCAAACCACCCAGCATGTGCGCTCACTGTAAATTAGGATTAAAGCTGATATCCCCAGCAAGGCCAATATTTTTTCTGCCTCACCGCTAAATGTCGGCGATTTATCATTCAAACATCCTCAGGTTTTGTGTAGGTACTTTTGGACCTCAGGTTCAGTGGGTTTGATCCTCAGCCAGACACAATATCAATTCCCGGCCAAACAGCCAAGTTTCGAACGCTTGTCTGAGAGTTACCGTAAATCCTTTTGCTCGCACCGCTAAGAAGCTCAGAAAGCCGCAGCCCCTACCATTTGCCATCCCTGTGGTCCTCCAGGTAGCCACTGATACTCTCTGAATTATGATCTCCGTGTATTAGAGAGAGCAACGCAAGAACAGAGCTGAAAGGATAAAGGCTTACCTGTTGCCCCTTATTTTCCTCAGCGGATAAGGACTGGGGTGCTCAGTTATCCTCTGATTTGATTAATCCGAGGCTTTATTGGAAATGATACGGATGATTAATGACCTATTACTCTACCTCTGTGATAGAAATGCTCAGATTTCATACTTTTGCAGATCAGACCTGATATTTCTCTCACTACTACAAAAGGAACCTTTGAATGTGCAAAATAACCTTTTTTCTGTTTGGTAGACCTTTAAAAATGCTCCTTTATGGATTGTATATATATATATATATATATATATACATAAGATATAATATACATATATACATATATACATGTACAGATAGATAGATAGATAGATAGATAGACAGACAGACAGACAGACAGACAGACAGACAGACAGACAGACAGACAGACAGACAGACAGACAGACAGACAGACAGACAGACAGATAGATAGATAGATAGATAGATAGATAGATAGATAGATAGATAGATAGATAGATAGATAGATAGATAGATAGATAGATAGATAGATAGATAGATAGATAGATAGATAGATAGATAGATAGATAGATAGATAGATAGATAGATAGATAGATAGATAGATAGATCATTCCAGCAAAGTTTGATGAAGGTTAATTTGTTTAATAACCCTATTAACCAAAATGAATAAACACTAATATATAAAACAGAAAGTTTTTCAGATGTTTATTTAGAGGAGTGCAGTGCTGCCCCCACCCCCAAGTTCCCAGCAGGGTTCTGGAATCAAACTTCAAGGTCTGTCTCTGGTCCTCGACCCCTGCCCAGGCCTCTGTCATGGGCAGGGCCAAGACTGAGAGGGCCAGGAGAGACAACACACCAAAGCTGTGTATATCTGCACAGAGAGGCCTTTCGCTCGTTGCCATGTTGTAGCTGACCGCAGGACTGCAGTGTTTACTTAAGAGCCAGTGCATAAGAGAAAGGCGGACCACCGGCACTCGCCACCCGCCGGGCCCTGGGCTGTACCTGGGGCTCATCTTTGTTGAAAATGGCTGCGGAACATGTCGCCGCCCACCAGGTGGCCTAAATTTAGCAACAAACTGAAAAACCTCTTCATTCTTAAAAAGCTGTTTAGATTTCCACAGAGAAGGTGGTTCAGAGGAGGACGGATGCAAATGTTGTGCCGCGTTGGTATGATAAACACTTGTCTTTATTCCTAACCCATCTGGACAAGATACGCATGGATTTAAAGCATATTTTTCATCTTAAGGCTTTTATCATCGTGGAGCCACAGCTGTGTTTTAGCAGAGGAGATAAGAAGAAAAAGATCGGATGATCTGGAAAAGTCATAAGAAAACAGTTGGATCATGTCACAAAAGCCCTGTTTCCTTCAAAGTTTTTTGTGCATATTTTGAAATATCGCATTAGAAAAGCTTGATGGAAACAGGTAAATTTGAAAAAAAAAAACATCCACAGTTTTGCAAAAAATTATTTTAACGCTCATTTGAGGTGTTTTTTGGATTTTGTGAAAAAGAAATAAAGCTATAGTTGCTTTCATTCCCGTCTTATCTATATAAGATCGCCTTATCTATTGGTTTTCCTGCGTGCCATCATTCTGACGTGCTCACGTAACGGCAGTGTCCGTGCTCTTCCCTACCGAGTTTCCACTTGCTGGCTGCGTATGCACTTCTAGTGTTTATGTATCCGGTTAGCTTAGCAGCTGCTGCGCTCACAGTAGACATTGAACATGGCTCGCATGAAGCAAACCACATTCATGTTTAGGAGAAGAGGAAGACCTCAGTAGAAAGAAATAAGACCAGAGTGCATTTGGGAGATTTTTACGAAGCAATCCCCCTAAAGAGCAAGGTAAGCTGGTCTTGTGCATGTGCAGTTATTCAAAAGGGGACTTGGGAAACTTCCAAAAAAATTGCTGACCCTAGCTTTAATGTGCAAACGGGAGATGAAAACATAAGTTCTGAGGTAGCGAACATTTACCTTACACGTCTTCCCGGATACTCCCATAACATGCATAGAAATGCATTTTTTTTTCAACACTTTTTTCAATACTTGTTGACGTGACAAACAATTACAACTTGTCCGATAGCAACACCTGAAAACTGCTCTCCTTTTTTAGACGTGTCGTCCATGCTAGTTTGCAACTTCTACTTCCTGCGTATTTCAGCCATGCGTAACATCAACTTCTGTCCGTACTTTTGGAGTGCAGGGGGCAGATCCTGAAGACCTTCTTTAACTCTGTGGTGGCATCAGCCATCTTCTATGGTGTGGTTTGTTGGAGCAGCAGCTTATCTGTAGCTGTGAGGAAGCGGCTGGATAAACTCATTAGAAGGACCAGCTCTGTCCTGGGATGGGCCCTGGACCTAGTGCAGGTGGTGGGAGACAGAAGGACTGGAAGGAAGCTCACATCACTGATGGACAATGTCTCCTAGCCCATGCATGGAGCTGCAGAGCTAGAGAGCTATTTCTGTGACAGACTACTGCATCCCAGATGCTCTAAGGAGCGCTTCTGCAAGTTGTTCCTACCTGCTGCTGTTAGACTTTATAATCCCTGCTGTTCACAACAGACCCGATAGCTGTTTGTCATGCTAATGGTTGCACGGGTTCTGATTTGATCATAAATCATTTACACTGTCTCGCAGATACTAAGACATCTTAGCTGCTTCGAAATGCTGCTGCACTATCATGCATATTACATAATATATATGTAGGCTGGAGTTTTTCCCCTGTTAAACTTGAATATTTCATCTTATTTGTACCTGAGAGTGCAATATCAATAATTGTGCAAAAAATACGCTTGTATTAACTTTTATTTTCCATTGTTGCCGTTTCATTTTAGATTAGACTAGTTTGTTCTTTCTTTTTTGCTTCTTCTTTTCATTGCTAATAACTGTGTGTAACTGCCTGTGTCCTTGCCACTGTCACACCTGAATTTCCCCATTGTGGGACGATAAAGGAATTCTTATCTTTCTTCTTGACATGAGGAAAACACGTTCAGGGGTTAGAGATACGCTCATCTGTCCTTGAGATGTTGAGCAGCATGGCCATGGAGTGATGAAATCGGTGCCTTAACGCCAACCTCAGACCTATACTTTATTTGCTAATAAGGTTTCACATTTGAAACTTAAGTAAACTACGTCAAAAATATTCAGTGAATAATGTGCATACTGGAGTAGGTGTTAGCACTGCAACAAGGAGGTGCTTGGTTTTAATCCCAGCCTGGGGTCTTTCTGCTTGGAGTTTGCTAGTAATAAGTATTGCCACCAGCCTATCACAAGAGACATAACCCTTTTAAGCCTGATACAGGTAATTGTGAGGAAACTTCACATTTTTAAAAAAGAAAATATTTTTGGTTGCTTTAAAAAAAAAACATGTCAGGCTTTCTTTGTACCATAATTAATAAGTTAGACCAAAATATAAATTTTCCTCATGTTTTCTGCATTTTTACATAGGGTGTGTAAAATATATTCATTTGTATGTTGTGAAATGGATGTTCAGAAAAATACTTACTTTGTTGAAGAGGTAGAGGTCTCAGAAATAACTGTATTAAAATTGATATATTTGGAGTTATAGGGCTATGGGTAAATCAGAATCTCCAATTTACCTTAGATTCAACTTTTTGAAATTTGAAGGAGAACAACAGTCCCCATAGAAAACCCACATTTACACAGAAAGAAAACCTGACAATAGGGGCATCCAATGCATTACCTCACGAGCTGATGCAACGGCAGCAATAAATATCTTTTATATTTATTTATTTGCATTCCTATAAACAACAAACTAAAATTACATGCACATATATTAGAACAATTCTGGATAGACAATAATACTGTATTTTGTTAACCAGGGTAAAAATGTTAGAAGGTTTAATGGTGCCAAAAACATTGTCTCACACTCAGACCTTGAGCGAATGAAATAATGACACGCTGATTTTCTCCTTTTATTTTTAACACCTCCCAACATCTCATTGAAATTGGAAGGAGAGCGTATCCATGACAGAGCACGCATATGACTTTTTTTGGCTCTCGTATGCCTGAACATGAAACAATCCCCCTTTTCATGACCATAGTCTCATTCAGTGGGTGGTGAGAGCCCCACTGTGATTGGGGATGAGGGGGCTTAGTGATTTTTTTTTCCTTTTTCTTTCCAAGGTGAGCACCTCATAGGAGATGAATGTTCGCTGCCATTAGTAGAAGTGTAGGAGTGTCAGTTAACCCGACACTGGCACCAGCAATACTTAATACCAGATGGAGGGAGCTGTCCTTGAAGTCTTAACAAGCAAGCACTGAGAAACAAGCCTTTATTCAGTGCGAGAGAACATAGAAAAAAAAACGATAACCTAGCAAGGTTACCACAAAGTGTATGTTAAATCCCACATAGGAAAGGGGGGGAATAAAGGGAATTGTAGGGGTGGGACGGGGCAGAGGTCCAAAGAGGATAAAAACACAATTTAGATGTTGCTGACTGTAATTTTTTATTGCATTCAAAATAGGCAGGAATATAAAACAAAGCAGCGGTTGTCACGCTAAACGGTCCAACTGCTTAAGAGGTGTCAAATTATTGTACCTCAGCTGGATACATCTGTGTTGGAAGCCAGGGAGTACGAAAAGAGCCAAACCCAGCAGACTTTGGCACATTTGTCCTTCGCCGCTGGCGTGGCAGAGCCATGCTGTGAGGCTTCAGAGCATCGATGGAACCCTGAAGTTTTACTACCCAAAACTATGAGCTGCCACAAGATTCAAGTCCTTAAGATTGCCGCCTGGAAGAATGGTAAACATGACAGCAAGTGCTTTCCCTCCCCCGCCGCCCCACAGGATGAGCTCTGCTGAAGGGGGCCAATCTGGGAGCAGTTCATGCCGGCAAGCGAGACACGGAGGCCCAAAAGTTTCCATTTTCAAGATTAAACAGATAAGATTATATCAGCTGAAGTACCAGGTTTGTCTTGGCTGGCATAAATACAGAGTTGAGGGCTATTACTTAGAATAACTTGACACCGAAAAAACCCCACATCGACCAGCGAGGAAATCACAAGCACATTCAACTCGGTCTATAGAGGCACCTCACACAAAGATCCCTAAAGAGGTAGCTTGTTGGCAGCTTTGATAAAATCCACTCCGTTTTCTTTTCAGGAACTTTATTGAAAATTGAGCTCGAAACCTGCCAACCTTTGCAAAAAAAAAAAAAAAATACGTTGAAACAACTGAGCTGCTGGCACGTTCGCTGATCTGGCCCTTCCACGGACAAGTGCTGTTGAGTCTCCGTTAATTATCCACTTCTCATTCACAAGGTCAGCTTAGCGATGAGGTAAAACGACTCAATTAAGAGAGAGACCATGGAGCTCGTAGCCCTGACATCCACCAAGGGCATGCACGGCGCAGCTGTGTCACATCAACTCTTCTTAGAGCTCTTTGGCTCCTTCAGAACTGGTCCTGTACCAGTGTTCATCCATGCGGACAGAAAAGCTAAGCAGAGGCAGGCCTGTTAAGAGCATCCGCCAAGTTAAGCACGGAAACATTTCTTTCCTGTTAACCCAAGAGTCTGGCAGTCCCCTGTGTGAGGTCGCCCTCTCATTTCAGCCTTAAACCATCTGTCGCACTGTTCAGACTTGTCAAACATGTTTCGAAAAGGCTCACCTGCTGATGGACCTTAGGCGCGCACGTTTGTGGAGACTTGCTGTAGTCGCAATAAACCCTTTCCCACTAGTAATTAGAAATGAGTTAAAATGTATAAACTTTACAGTGTTTCTGAAGTTGCTATTCAGGAAAACAGCATTCCCTTTTAGACTTAAGTCACTAAAAACTAGTAAGCAGCATTGCACCGTGTATAAACATCCAGGTGTAGGGTCTGGAAGGTTCTAATCATGGCTGGGCAGGATTTTTTGGTATGAAGTATTCATGTCCTCTCTAAACAAATGCTGATAACAGGCAACTCTATATTCCTCTGTCATCACATGATGCCCCCCAGCAAAAGGGTCCATAATATCAATGAATAGATTTGTAGGAAATTACTCGAGCTTACCGGCAGAACTGTTTTTTGACCCAAAAAAATTGTGTTAGAGATTAATCGTCTGTCATGTTATGAGGTTTTTGTTGAGGACCAGGTGTGCAGTGAAGGCGGCGTGGAGACATCAGAAGGTAGGTAGTGATTTTAATCCAGAAGGAACATAAGGTAGGTTACAAAAGCAGGCTACGAACTGGGACTGAAAATAAACTAGAGAAAATAACTAACTGACTAAGACTGTTCACTGAATAATAACTGACTGAGAATTGACTGTTAAACGACAATGCAGCAAACACTAAACAGAAACCCGGAACTTAAATACAAAGGGGATAATTGAAACTCAACAGGACACAGGTGTGAGATAATCAAGGTAACAAAACAGCTGGAAGGCAACTTAGGAAGAGACGTGAGAAACGATGAATGAATGAAAGCAAACACAATAAACAGAACACATGCACGATCCCAAGGATAAAACTCATAATCACAAATGCCTAGGGATCGCGACATCGTCAACTTGATTCATGGTAGCAAAAAATCACAGAGAATGCAAGAAAACCTTGGTGGTGGTACGATACCAGAGCTAAATTTTAACAGCCAAATAAAATGTATTGTTAAATCAGCACACTACCATTAATGAATCAAGAGTTGTCCTGTCCGCGTAGAACACAGGAAAAGCTGCTGCACGCTTTTATTTGTAGCAGGTTAGATTACTGTAAAGGCGTCTTCACCAGTCTTCGTAAAAACCTTTGGCTTCACACCAAAACTTGTCATAGAATATATTTTTGGATATCTATTAACCTTATTCAAAAGGGTTTGTTTTGATAGCTAGTATTGTGTAGCGAAATATAGCTTTAAAGGTGCATTGCACAAGTTCCAGGATGTTTGCTGATGTCTCCACCTTCTGGCGACAAGTTGAAATAACACCAGTGTCGTGCCCCCGCATGGGAGAAGAGAGAAAAAAGCTAATCGTCAGGACTTCACAGGTTTGTTTTTTTGTTGTTGTTGATTTCTTAGAGGCGTAATGTCTTCTGAGGTAAGAAAGTTAGAAATATTAATTTGTTAGATATATTACACTGCAATAATATTTCCCTTTGAATGGAAATGTTTCACATCGACTCAATAGTAATTTATGTAGGGGAGAAACATAGCTACCCTTTTAGTTGGTCAACAACGGAAGGGGCAGACCGCCTTTCCCGGTGTTGTCGAAGGTGGCCTTTCCTGTTGGCCCGGTCCAGTCTGCTCAGCGATCTCAAAGGTTCTGGTCGCTCTTGATAACAAACAATAAATGCCTTCATGTGCTAGCTCGCTTGGGTCTCTGCCACACAGATTGCAGTTGCGAGAGGGAAAAGACAGACACGCACCCCTCATTCTCTGAGGAGGCAGCTGCTCTCTGTCACAGGTCCATCTCTAAAACAGTCTGTGATCTCTAATGCCTCAATGGCAGCGGAGACTCTCAAAGTAACAGTTGACCCACAGTCCAAACCGTTTGAACGAGAGCGCACAGCACATCACACGCTCGCCCAGACGATTCGGCCCAAATCTCTCTCATAAACTGACGATGAGGCCTATAGATGCAATTGCGGTAAATAGAAGATAATTAATTTTACACATCAGGCAATTGGAGGGGCATAAATGGGAAAGAAAATAAGTCATATTTAACTTCGAAACTTGCGCAATGCACCTTTAAAGTAGCTGGTTTGCAGTGAAGTTACATTTCTTTTTTTTTTCTTCTTTTTGGTCGGTTTTGATAGTCAGACGTTTACGGATACATCTCTCCAAACCTGTGGTTGTTGTTTTGCAGCTCCTAGCTGCACCTATAATCAAAAAAAGTTTAACTTGTGGCTTTAACTAGTGTGTGTTAAACATGTACCCAAAGTGAAACAGGATTATGAGTGGCCATCAGCTATAAATACACAGTCATGTACATGTAAGAATGATTCTCCAGAAGTTGGGAACATACTTCATGCAAACTGTGATGGGTTATGGGAATTAGGTGTTTAAAAATAAACTAAAGTCGATGTAAACACACCTTAACCGTTGTTCCCCAGGGTCAGCAGTAGGACAGTAGGTTTGCTCACCTTCTGTCCACCTAACTTCCTGTCAGAACAAATCAATAACCTGATACTGGACTGGAGCCTATCAACCAAATGTGCTGTTTGGACTGCAGACAATTGCTTCAACAACACCACTGCAGTACAATTGCTAGCAGTTGAAATCTCTCAGAAACATACAGTACATACAGTCAATATGCGTTAAATAAAAAAATAAAAAACATGCAAATCACTTTAGACAAGTGAAGATGGCGTAAATGCATGAGGGCTCATGAATGATTCAATACATGAGAACCAAGACAAAAAAACTCTCATCAGTACACTGCCTATGTAAGTCTGCACATGTGCAGAGTTGTCCTCTGGACTTCCCCTTAATTCGTTGCTAAACTGATTACACGTTAACACAGTTGTGCCAAGAGCTGATGGGTAGGATGGACCCGAATGCGAGCAGACAGGCATGCTTTCAGGATACGTTGAACCTTTTGAAAAACTATCTGATAGTCAGATGTCCTGGACAAAAGCATGGCAAGAAAAAGCGACCAGTCAGCAGACAGGGTGAAAACAGGAGGGTCTGACAATGAGCTGCAAAAGCACCGGCAAGGTTATTGCTGATGCTGCAGCTGAATGTATCAAGAGCTGAAAGTAAGAAAGCCTAATGGTTGCGGATCAAAAAACAGAAATATATACACACACAAAACTGATCAGAAACTTTTTGACTGGCATAGAAAATATGGAAATCCCCCCTCCCGACATCATGTCTGACCCTAACCCTATGTAAGGATTGTGTTGAATGATAATGTTAGAAAATAATGTTTTTCAATAACAGAAAGTATCTCAGTAGCTGCATGCAAACCTAACTGCTATTGTAACTTTTCACTACATGTATGGCCTTGCTGATAGTTATTTGATGCATTTTACGGTGCTTTACAGAGATTCATTTTGTCACATTGTAGCCACCGACATATAAATACTTTTGCACTGATAGATACATCTCTTCCAGAGGTCATTATCCATTCATGGGCACAGAGACCATTGCTTTTTGTACACAAAGTTTAAATGAAGTAATTGCACTGAGATGCATTGTTTAATAATTCACTCTCATACAGCAGGAATAGATGAATGTTTGACCTTTGGGCATTTTGAAATTGCAGTAAAGGTTGAGAAAGACGTGCGACGGTTCACAGTTGTCTTCCTGGTGTCTTGGCTGATTTCTTTCAGCTTTCCCATGATGTCACACAAGTAGACAGCATGTTTGAGGTGTTGCCTTAAAATACATCCACGCGTGTGCCGCCGGTTTACTCAAATGTTTTGAATTACATCATCATCTGGGCTTTCCCAGATTGTTTACAGCAGGGGTGCCTGACTCCAGTCCTCGAGAGCTACCATCCTGCACCTTTAAATGCATCCCTTCGCCAGCACTCCTGATTTAAATGGCTGTATTCCATTTAGCTCTGCAGAAGACTGGCAAGGAGTCATTCCTTTGATTCAGATATAAAGGATCAAGGATGCATCTAAAGGTCATAGGACGGTCGCTTTCAAGGACCGGACTTGGGCACTCGGGTTTAAAGCCCTGGTAATGTTGGAGTATGTAAACCTCTGAGCTGGCATTTCAGTGCCTAAAGAAATAATTCTGGTAATCCTAACTAACTTCAAACAGGAAATGTTTATAATTTCAATGTCAGACATGAAGGAGAAAAAAAGCCTTAGAGTCTGTGTTTAAGTCTGTTTCAGACTGTATAAATCTGTTTGAGATGGACAATATGCTTTCCACCGAATGATCCAACAAGACGTCCCATGGCATCCTCGGCGTGGGTGTCTTTACTCACTTCACACACAATGATGTTTGCCTTAAGTTCAGCGAGGACGTGAGCAAGTGTGTCCTCGTATCCGAGTGCCAAACAAAACGGGAAAAGCCCAAAAAATTATAGTAATGCAAATAAACGGAGTGGCGCCTTTGATCCAAAGAGGCAGGTAGCCAAATGGGCATCAACAAGGCCCAAGAAGGAGTCTCATTTTTCCTTTTGACAGAAATGTCTAAGTAAGTAAGTGTGTGTCCTTAAAGGAGAGTTTAGATTGTCAACAGATGAAAATATACTGTGTTAGCATTACTACATGGCTGTTCTGAGGCCAGCGGACACAAATCCCAACTCTGTTGAAATACGCTGCCCCTGTTGCCCACATCCCACCCTCAGTTCTCTGTACAGGAAACTGCGAGAGACTAAAACGTAATTAGTTTGGCACTTAGCGACAGCATCCTTTGGAGGATAGGAGATCGCTGTGATAGATCGGGGGAGAGAAAAAAAACTGTTATTGTCGTACCTGAACATCCTAAATGTCCGGATTACTGTATGTAAATCTGTGTGGTGTGCATTTGGGAAACAAAAACACATCTGGAGTAAGTAGCAGATGTGTGCCAAGGAAGGAACATGTCTTACATGATCTTACAGGGAGCTGAGACAGTGTAGCATTGATTAATTTAGCAAGTTTTGCTTGTTTTGTTGTGTCAGTGGAATTGGATCAGCATTTCCCTGAGCAGTAAAGGTTGACTTTTCCTAAGGTACTTCTGTGGTTGGCTCAACTGGGGTTCAGAAACGGCTGAAAATCCAAGACAAACTCCGCCGAGGAGTCTGTGTTCAACATATTTCTAAATGATCAGAAATCCTCTTTTGGAGCATATATATATATATATATATATATATATATATATATATATATATATATATATATATATATATATATATATATATATATATATATATGTATATATATGTGTGTGTGTACGACTGGGGGCTCGTGTTCATTTGAGATGCTCCGTCGTTTCCAAACAAAATACAGCATTTCATAATTCATTTGTCTATTCGAGCGTGTGCAACTGCTGACTGGTTTTCATTTCCAAATCAATTATTTGTGGGGTCCGTGCCCAGCTGTTTCATTCGCTCACCAGGTTCGGTAAAGAGTAAACTGTCAAGAAATGTCATCAAATATTCTGACTGGCTGACATCAGATGGAGTGGCTCTGTTTTAGATGACCTCATCCTGAAAATATGAACGCTGACGATTAAAGACTAGGCTTTGATAATTTCTCAGAGGCCATGACTGTTATGCTTAAAGAGGCTCTCTGTATGATTCTTGGCCACAGCCTTGTTTTCTGTGCAAATTACGCACAAAGAAAGCTTAAGAGGTGTTTCTCAAGGGCTCAACAGTTTTTACGCTTTCACTCCACTGGCAAATCGGCTGTGGAAAAGTTGAACTATACTTGAAGTGCTGTGTTTTTTGGGGATTGAGGCAGGCATTGATTGCTCGAGTTCTGCAGCAGCACCCCGAAAAGCCCCCCAGAGAGGCTAGTTGGGACAGGTGCCACTTCCAAACACTGTCCACACAGCAGGGCTGCTGGTGTTAGAGCACGTCCAGAGATGCCAAAGTTCTGGTATGATTTGGAAAAATGAATCTCAAGCTTATTTGTTGTGCATGCCAGAGACTGACTAAAGAAATATGACTTTTTGCTCCTTTATTTGTTATATTTCCTGCTCATTCTTCTTTAAAAAAAAAAAAGCTTGAATAATTTCTGAGCCATCGATAGTTATGTTCCTCCATGCCTGGGGGCTGAACTGGGTAGAGGCAGCAGGGGGACATACTGACCACTAAAGGACAATATTCAGTTTCACTTGTTCACACAATCTCTGCATTATGCTATTATTGTCATTAACTTTGGTCTTATTTTTTCCATAGAAAGTGCACCTGGCCCAGTTCTGCTGTGCTTAGCTGTGTTTCTTTCCTCGATAAATTCAAGGAAAGAGCTTTAGCCGTCATATTTTTGTTTTTCTTTTTGGTTGTTTTGTTTATTTGTAGAATGTATCTCTGGTTCAGTCTTTCTGTATCTCTGTCTTTTTACTGGATGGAATTAGTGACAGAGTTATTACTACCATTAACTTTGGGGTTTTCTTTTTTCTGTAGAAGGCTCCTCTGAGTCAGTTCTTCTGTGTTTAAATGTATCTTTTTTCTTAAATTAAGTCAATTATGGAGCTATTGCTGCCATTAGTTTTTATTCTTTGTGGTCTTTTTGTATAGGAAGTAAATCTGATTCAGTGCTTCAGACATTTTTATTTAATCTTTTTATCAACAAATAAAGACTGCAACTGTGGCTCAGTGGCTAGAGTAGTCCTCTTGCAGAAGGTTGTAAGTTTGATTCCAGCTTCCCCCGGTCACATGTCAATGTGCCCCTGGCACTTAACCTTGTATCCGTGTACAAATGTGTGCGTGTTTGTGAGTGCGATTGGGAGAATATGGCTATAGTATAAAGAGCTTTAAGAGGTCAGTATGACTGGAAAATATCATTTACAATTAGCTATAAGGTGGACCTGCTTTGTTATGTAAATTGGCTTGAGATAGTTGTTGTGAATACGTTATATAGAAATAAACTAAATAGAAAACAAAAATCAATTTCACTATGAAAAAAATACTTTTTGTCCCCACATTGCTTTTTTTTCTCTCTCCCACTTAAATGTTTCAGACCATCAAACAATCAAACTTTAATATCAGACAATGGTAATATAATGAAATACAAAAAAGGCATTTGTAAACTACTATTTACCTTATTAAGGTCAAAAAGTTACCTAAATCAATCTGGCCCAATGTCAAGTACGCCCCCTTGTGAAATCATTAAGGAATTGTCCATTTTAATAAATGAGGCAATTAACTGGGATTAACCACTTGGATTTGAGCTCATTTTCTCCAACCACTGCCAGGCCTATAGAATCAGGAAATCCCTTAAATAGAAAAGAAATTCAAGAACAGATGAGAAACAAAATGATTGGAAAGGCTTTTCAAAGCCATTTCTAATGGTTTGGAATGCTAGAAAACCACAGTGAGAGCCATTATCCTCAAATAAAGAACACTTTGAACAATGGGGAACCATCATTATTATTATAAAAAGGTGGGTTATCGAGTGACCTAGTCAAAGTACAGAATCAATTTTGATCGTACGGCATGACGTTGACCAACTTGTCCATTCAAAAAGCCTCCAATATGTTTGCTTGGAATCTGATGAGCTGAAACATGTATTCCTGACATAAAAAAGTAAAAACTAACAGATCTGTAAGGATTTTTTTCAAGACTACTGTATTCCTAGTAAATATTTAGACGGATTTTAATGTAATGATACTTAAATCAATGGGAATGTCATTACGTGGTCACCTGGAAAGTCCATTCAAAGCAAACAGAAACTTTTAAATGTTCTTGTATCTTGGATCGCTCATTTCATTAATGACGTTTACGATATAAGGCAACATTGTGTGCATTGGTTTAGGGGAGAAAAAAATCCCCTCTTCATAATTCATAAATACGTGAGTGTGCTGCCCCCTTGTGGTATATAAAGGATGAATAAATTTAAACCTCTTAATATTTACACTTATGTAACGTCATTATTAAAAATAGCTTATTATAGCAGGGGAAACCAGAAAGTCCCTGCAATAAGTAAGCTAAAATTAGTTGGATAATATAGAAAATATTAAACATTAGCTTGTTTAACGGTTGGTACCATTTGAGTGCAAGAAATCGTTTAATATTAGTAACAAATTACCTTTGTCGGTTTTGGTAAGTATTAATCCCCATGTATCACGTATGTCATAACATTATTGTTACAGATTTGGTCGGCGGGATTTACACAAAGCTGTCATGCAAACAAAAAAAACCACATCCTCCGGTTCCTTTGTGGCGGCTTCTTGCCAGCGTTCCGTTGATAGCAGGCCAATCAGATTGAAGCTCACAGCAGCCCTTCGTCCAATAGGAGCGCGGCTTGTTGTGTGGGGCCCTATTGCAACCGCGGACCGACGGAGGCGAGCGCACCGGTTGGAAGCTAGGCTAAGCTAACTGTTTCAACTGAAAGCCGGTTAATGTCTGGTTTCGAGCGGGCTTCCTTCTCAGCACGCGCGTGGACTCGTTGCCGAAAATTCCAAACTACGTGGAAGTATTTCCGCTCGTAGGCTAACACGCGGGACGGGACGTTTATTTCCGAGAAGGCGCTTTTTGGCGGTGCTAGCAGAGCGGGCAAGGCGGGCAGGCGCCACTTCTGTTTGACAACAGCCGCTATTCGCTCACGTTTTCTGCTGTTGTTGTTTTTGGAGCAGCTTACTGGAGTAGATAATTCCTCTGAGCCGCGAGCAGCTGAGGGGAGAAACCACACTCTGAAGTCGTTTTCTTTTTTTTTCTCTTTTTTTCCCCTTCAAGGCGATCTCTAAATATAAGTTAGTATGGCAGAATTCCTCGAAGATCCGTCGGTTCTCACGAAAGATAAGCTGAAGAGCGAGCTCACGGCGCACAATGTCCCGCTTCCGAGCGGCGAGCACAAGAAGGAGGTCTACGTGCAGTTGTATCTGAAGAACCTGACCGTGCTGAACAACAAGAAGAGCCCGCCTGCAGACACCTTCTCCAGCGACGAGGAGCTGCCCACCCCGGTGGTGTCCAACAGGAGCCGCTCCGGACGAGTAAGTTTGACTCAGAGGCTGCGTTCATTTTTATATAATGAGGCCTATAAAAAAAAAAAAAAAGTTTGGGTTTGTTTCCTCCGCACTGAATGCATCTGATCGGGTGCTGCTGCCTTTTTTTATTTTCAGAAAGCAACAAAGAAGACGGACAAACCCCGCACAGAGGAGGTGGAGGTGGCGGAGCTCACGGATGAAGATCTGAAACAACAGCTGGCGAAGCATGGCGTGGACACTGGACCTATTGTCGGTGGGTGATCCACACAGCGTGCACATGTAAACTCCCCCCTTATGGGGTTAATCATGTAAAAGGGACATTTCTGAAGAACGGGAAATTAATGGATTCCAGGTTTATTTTAAGCGTGTGTCAGGAATTTGAGTAGGCAGATGATAAAATCACAAGACGTCAGCGTCAAGCTTTATAACTTACATTAAATGGTGTTTTAAAACCTGTTTATTTCACCTATTTAAGACCTATTTAGTTTTAAACTGGTGAATTAACTTCCCATTCCTGATGTGTCAGGTCCCGTTGTAAGTTTATGGTCAGAGCTATGGTTTGAATTGAGTTTAGAGATCAGGAATTTACTGGTAATGGTTAGACGAATGGTGTTACTGAAATGAACAGCAGTCAATACTATGTCCTAATATGCTTATAAATGTGAGGTTTTGTGTTTAAATCTTTGCAAAATTATGCACATTTAAATTCTTCTCTTACTCTCAACAGTTTATGAAAATAATTTCAAAATGGTTTAAGTTCTTGCAGTTCAAGTAAGAGGAAGAACGTCAAAATGGGGGAATAAATTGACCTCGTTGTGTAGCACTTCCATACAGATGTTAAAGCAAAAACCAACAGACCAAGCAGTTAAAAATTTGTCAGGAGACATTAATATGCAGTAAAAGACACCGGATCTGCTTTTGCTGTTGCAAACAGTATAATCAGTAGGATTATTGCGGGGGACGTTTTTTTGTTGTTACATCTTTAAGAAAACACTACAAGGGGAAGAAGAAAAAAAAAATATATATATTTTAGTTAATATTGTAAAATTTGTGGACATAAATACAGCAATCAATAGATAATACAATGAAAATAGGGAAATAAAACAGAAATGCAGATAAAGAAATACTAAGTGCATTGGTAAAAACATCACAATGTTGTTAATTATGGTAGTAATGTCAAGCAGATTTAAGTAGTCCACTTAAAAGGTGCATATAAAGCAAAAATGATCGAATAAAATGATTAAAAAGCGAATTTAGTCTCTTTGAGAAAGCCGTTGAAGTGTCTCTCTCTCTCCCGTCAGCTTCCACCCGTAAGGTGTATGAGAAGAAGCTGCAGAAGCTTCTGGACGAGCCGGCGGCAGAACCTGGAGCTCCTGCAGACGTCACGACTCTCCCCAAGGCGGACAGTAACCAGAACGGCAACACCAACTCTGACCACTACAGCGACAAAGAGGATGGTGAGCTCTGATGCCTTTGCTGCTCACTTTCACTTTTTAACCTTCACCCGTAACACATATTTAGTTTGTGTTTTTCTTTCCCTTATTCAGAGCAGGTTCCTGAGCCAGAACCGGTCCCTGTGGTGGAGAAGCCTATAAGGAGCAGAGGGAAAGCTCCTGTCACGGTCAGGACCAGCAGCAGACGACAAACCAAGGCGAGTCTCCTTTCACCGCTCGGTCGATTGCCGCTGGTCGTGTTTTAGCGAGTGTGTCTGAGTGTTTGCTGCGAATCCCGGCAGGTCGTGGACGACGTCCTGGTCGAAGAGACTCCAAAGAAGGCCAGCAAGAGTGTCGTGGAAGACATCCTCGCCAATGAAATCAGCACCCCCACAGGCATCAGGTGAGAACGCCATGTCGCCGTTCTCAGGACCTTTTGCTCGCAAATCTATCAGCTAATGTTTTGATTAATTGTACCTCTAAAAGTCGTTTATTTTTTTGTTTGTTTGTTTGTAAAGTGCATCCTGCCGGCGTCCGATCAGAGGGGCGGCGGGTCGACCCTTAAAACCCAGCGAGTACTGGCTGGATGAGTCCCGCGTGCAGCACACCGTCCACACGGAGAGCCGCGCCTACACCGAGACGTACTCTCAGCCGAGCGGCCGCGTCTCCTCCAGCAAAGCCCCGGCCCGGCGAGGCTACCTGTCGCTGGTGCTCAAACTCCTGCTCCTCGTCGTGGTGGCCGGCTCCCTTTACTACGCGTACCAGAACCTCAGTCCGGATCAGGTCGACGCCCTGAAGGGCCTCCTGGACAGCGTCGTCGCCCCGGTCCAAAGCGCCGTGGAGACGGCGGCCGACTACCTGGGCGTGGGCGGCAGCGGCGCCGCCATCGAGGGCCCCGCCAACTAAAGGACCGACGGCAGGCCCCGGCCCATCTCCCCTCTCCCTTTCACGTCTGGACAGGAGACAGAAGATCCAATCGGAACGACGGACTTTTATTTCCCCTCGCTTTCCTCCCGCCACAAGAGGAAGGAAGGTTAACTCAAACCGGGTAGCCGTCGCACGACAGTCGGAAGAGACGACTTAAATGTTGGTTTTACTCTGTGAATGGTTTGTGTCTTTGTGTGCATTGAGCCGTCTGTAGGAAGGAGCGCGGAGCGGAGCGGCCGGTTTGTCCGTGCATGATTGTAGCTGTTCTGGGTTTGGTTTGACGCTCATACTGTAGTTTTTACCCGACGCTCAGTGCCAGGCGTCTCTCTGACTGAAGTGCCTGGACACTTGTTAGCACTTAGCGCCCTCCCATTTATTTTACTCTTCCTTCCTTTTTTTTTTTTTTTCACAAACATAAATCAGCGCTTCTACTAATAGCACAATGTTTTTACGTTTCTGTATGAATTTAAAAAGTTGGTTTTGCTGTAGCTGTAGAGCTAGGTAGTTATTTTTTGTCATGTCTGTGGTGCTCAGGTTGATTCATTTCACACGTTTTGTTGTGCTTTGTGGTGGGAGGAGACAGGAGCGTCTTTCCCAGTGGCTTTCAGTCCGTTTTTTTTTTTTTTTTTTTAACTCTGTAGTGAAATCATGATTTAACTGAACACGAATTGTATTTTTTTTTACTTCTATCGTCATGAATGGACGAAGAAATCCCA